>NW_008332149.1:6315353-6350498 GCF_000622305.1 Nannospalax galili | reverse complement strand
TGTGTACCAGGGATAGATATCAAGTATCTTCCTTAATTGCTCTCCACTTCTTTATTTCTTTTAATTATTTTTAAGATTTTTACTTTTCATTATTTTTAATATTTTATTTATTATTTTTATTTTATGTGTATGGATGTATTGCATGCATGTGTGTTAAGTGCACACATGATGTGCAATGCCTGTGGAGATCAAAAGAGGGCATCAAATCTCCTGGAACTAGAGTTACAGATGGTTGGTTGTTAGCCGCCATGTGGGTGCTGAGAATCAAACCTAGGTCCTCTGCAAGAGCAGCCAGTACTCTTAAACACTCTCCAGCCCCTATTTTTTTTTTCTATTCACGTGTGTGTCCATGTATGTGTGGGCGTGCGTGTTTGTGTGTGTGTGTATGTGTGTGTGTGTGCGTGTGTGTGTGTATGCATGTGTGTGCATATGTGCATGCAGGTGCCTGTGGAGGCCAGAAGAAGGAGTTAAACTTCCTGGAATTGGAGTTAAAAGTAGTTGTGAGCTGCCCTATGTGAGTACTGGGAACTGAATCTAGGGCCTCTGCAAGAGCAGCAAGTATTTTTTGTTTTGGTTTGGGGTTTTTTTTGTTGTTGTTTTGTTTTGTTTTTGTTCTGTCTTTTTGAGACAGGGTCTCCCTGTAGCCCCTACTGGCCCAGAACTCACTATGTAGGCCAGGGAAGCCTCAATCTTACAAAGATCTGCCTGTCACTGCCTCCTGAGTGCTGGTATTAAAAGCATGTGACCAGGAAATCTTTTTTTTTAAATTTACATTTATTTATTTGGGCAGTGTGTGTGTGTGTGTGTGTGTGTGTGTGTATGTGTGTGTGTACACATGAGCATGCAATGCATGTGATGTGTGGAGGTTACAGGACAACTGGCAGGAGTGGGCTCTCTCCTTCCACCTTGTGAGTTCTAGGGATTGAACTCAGGTCATCAGCCTTGGCAGCAGGCAGCAAGCACCTTTATCCACTGAGCCATTTCACTGGTCCCATCTTGTGTTATGAGATAGGGTCTCCCACTGACCCATAACTTGCAAAGTAGGCTAGGCTGGCCAGAAAGCCCCAAGGATCTACCAGTCTCTGTCTTCCCAACTCTGGGATTACAGGTATGCACTACTGTGTCTGGCTTTTTTACACGGTCCTGGGGATTAAATTCAGGTCCCTGTGCATAGAAGGCAAGCACTTTACCGACAGAGAAGGCATTCTAAACCAGTGTCTGTAGGACCCCACCAATCTAAGCATCCAGAAAACAGCCTTTTCCCCATTTCAGTCAGATGCTTCCCTGTTTGGTGAGTAAAAGCTCAAGACAGTTGAATTCTTGGGCATTCTACAAACATCTTCCCTTCCCAACTTGCCTGAATGTTTTATTTCAAAATTCAGTCCAAACAGCAACAAAAAATTCCTCCAAAAATTCAAGTGCTAACACTGAATGCATGAGTTGGAGAGATCTGAGTGGAAACAAATACCCTATTTTTGCCAGGTAAATGTCATAGATGAGCATGCATTAATGTTTGTCTTTCAAGGTCATAATCAGAGCATGCTTCTCACATGAGGTCCAAAGTCACACGCAAATGATGGTAACCAGTTCTGGGGTATTGCACACGTGTGAAGCTGAGAATGCCCCCTTTCTGCATGATCTGGGAGACTCGGAAGTGTTCTGCAGGCAATGTGGCTTGAACATGTATCCCAGGGCAGGCTTTTGATCTACACAGGATTGTGTGCATTCATGTGCAACATCACTGAGCCGATGGGCTAAATTTAAACACTCCTCTCATGTACAGAATCCGGACTCACTATTTTGTTTAGAGACACATGTGTCTTTTGAATTTCTACACATATAACACATGGGGAGGTGAGGTGGAACCCCCGGAGAGCTTTCTAAGGCTGTCATCCCAAATGCGGCCTTGATGAGTTTTGGGACCATTGTCATATTTTCAACAAGTGATGGCTGTCGGGGAGAGCGAGGGAAAACGTTTTCCAGAACTCGTGAAGGACTGCGACAGGAGGAAACACTCCATCAACGGCAAGTGACACTAATGTATTCTATTAGATTTGCTTATCATGTTAAAGAGCATATTAAAAGGAAATGTTTGGAAAAGGGATGCCATACCGTGGGATGATGGATGGAGAATTCCTAATTTGGAAAAAATGTGCTAAGACGACATGATTGATGTGAGTGACCTACTTTATTTTATAAGAAACTATGAGTTGCCTCGGGCCCATTGGTACACATATTTGGAAAAAGTTGTTTTTTTTCCACATTAAGTTTTTATTAACATTTTCAAAAGAGCAAAAACACCATAGAAGGATATAAGTTTCAACTTGTCAATACAGATGTGCTCATAGTTATTTGTTTCCTAGAAGTGTTTCTCGATGAGGCCAGTTTCTACTAAGACAACACCTGACAGGGAGAAATCTGACACCCCTTTTCCTGATTAAAAAAATGACAGGGAAGAGGCACTTTTAAAATTTTTTACTCAAAGCTCAGACAGATCTTCTGCTACTTGTGAGTAGCGACCTTGGAATGATTTATAACTCCTGGGGCCCCAGACACCTTCTGCTGCAAGCAAAGATCAAGGCTGAGTTAACCGTTTCAGTTCAGCTTTAGATGATGCACAGCCCAGAGCTAAGGATCCATCCCATCATCAAACAGAACTCTCCAGTAAGGAAGTAAGGAAGACTTCAGGGCTTATCACAGGCTGTGGATGGCACAGAACATAGTTGGTGGTGAATAAAAACACAGAAACCACTGAAAAGATGTCACCAGCTGGTTTAAGAACTTAAGAGATGTCTGTGGTGTGGTGAAGAAGGTAGACTAAGAGAAAAAAAAATCTATTAAAAAGTAGAGGTGAGAGAATAAATGCTCCCCAGCTTTCTCAAGGGCAACTCATTAGTTTGGACAAAAGTCTCAGATTGCTGCATGCCTTAAGCCCTAGAAATTCCATTTCTAGAAACTTCTTCCAAAGCAATAATTTATGAAGAGTCACAAAGATTTAGCTACTAAGATGTTCACTGTGGAACTATTTAAAATATTAAAAGATGGACTAACCTAAATGTGTGAAGTTAGAGGATTGTCTAAATATATGTAGATACTTAATGTAGATGAAATCAAAATGATAATGTTGAAAAATAAGATAAAGATTTATAATACACAAAGTAGGGAATGTAAGTAATAACATGTGTTTTATGTTGTTCTTTGAAAAACTATATATGTTGCAAATATTATATGTATAATATTGTGCATATTATAATATTTTGGGTTTTTGTTTGTTTGTTTTTAGTTTTTGAGACAGGGTCTCCTTGTAGACCCAGCTGGCCTGGAACTCGCTATATAGACTAGTCTTGCCTGGATCTCACAGAGATCTACCTACCTCTTCCTCCCAAGTTCTGAGATTAAAGGCGTGTACCACCACACTGGTTCTATAATACTATTTTTAAATTGTTATTTTTATTTTATGTGTATGAGTGTTTTGCCTGCATATATGCAAGAACACCAGTGACATGCAATACCCTTAGAGGCCAGAAGAGGGCATTGGATCCCCTGGAACTGGAGTTATATATGGTTGTTAGCCACTATGTGGATGCTATGAACTCAGGTCCTCTGCAAAAGCAGTCAGCGCTTTTAATCACTGAGCCATCTCTTCAGTCCCTATAATATTATTATTTTTTAAATATTTTATTCATTATTTTTATTTTATGTGTGTGAGTGTTATGCCTGCATGTAGGTAAGTGCACCTGTGTTGTGCAATGCCCGTGGAGGACAGAAGAGGCTGTCGGATCCCCTGGAACTGGAGTTACGGACAGTTGCTAGCTGTGGGATTCGAATCTAGGTCTTCTGCAAGAACAACAAGTGTTCTTAACTGCTGAGCCATCTCTCCAGCCCCATTATAAGTATATTTTTAGCTGAACACAAATATATATTTGAGGGACAATCATCAAAACATTGGGAGGGACTTTTCTGAAGTGTAGACTTAACAGACTCTATTTCTTTCCTTCTGTATGTTTTCATTTTCTAGACAAAACATGATTTACTTTGGTCATAAGTAAAGATGTTATTAAATCGAAAATGCGAGAGACAGGCTGATTGCTTAATAGAAACACGAGGCAAGTTCACAAGGATTCCTGGACAGGAACTAGTTTTCTCCTGTAATAGAATTAACAACTCAGAAATATAAAATGGAAAATCATTCCATTCACCAGAGCAAAAACAAAGTATAAATCATGTTCAAACTGAAAATACAATGACTCATTCATGCCACAATTATATAAGACCTGGTTAAAACCGAAGAGTAAAGTGTATCAAAGAAGCTCTAAACAATCTTCTGTGTTTGCTTGGAATGGCTAATGATGCGGAAGAGTACTGTTCTCTCAGATTGGTTTATGAATTTTACACAGTTCTAGAATTCCAGTGCAATTTATGATTAAAGTTACTGGCAGGTTGGCTCTAAAAATTATCTCAGAGAAGAGATACAGGAGAGCACTGTTTTTCTCAAAGGAGAAAAACTGAGTTGAAGTTGTCCTCATTGATTTAAAATATATTGTGAAGTTACAGTAATTAACGAGTAGATAATGCTGTGGACATAGTAGACATGTTTAAGAGGGAGAAGGGATATAGAATGGAATAGCACAGAGTTGCTGCAGTATAGCATGGGATCGATTGTTTCCTATAATAGAAAAAGGTTAGATGGTTCCCAAATGGTGTTTGAATAATTATTTACTCATTTAGAGGGAAAAAGTTTTCTTTCTTTCATGCCACATTCACAGAGGGAAAAAAAATCAAAGTGCATTAGAGAGGTGCATATTGTTTAAACTATAAAATGTTCAGAACAGGCTAAAGAATAAAAATTCCAGACTCTTGAGAATGAAAGGCTGTCCTTGAAGGACACTAGACCTCAGACTTCATAAGAGCAAAAAAACACACTTTTGTTTGCATTAAGATTTAAGTATTTGGAATGGTGAAGACACACTATATACAAAAGACAGGGGAATACAACTCTCATAACAAGCAATAGGTAAAGAGCCTCACTATACAGAATGCTTTTTAAGGTAAGAAAAGGACCATCTGGGCAGGTGAGATGGCTCAGCAGGTCAAGGCACTTGCTGGCAAGTCTGAGGATCTGAGCTTTATCCCTGGGGCTTACATGGTCGAAGGAGAGAACCAACTTGGGCAAGTTATTCACTAACCTCCACACATGTGTTGTTGCATGCACATGCATGTCTATACACACACACAAATAAATAAATAGATAAATAGATAATGTGATAGTAATAAGAAAAAGGTCACCAAAAACCATAGTTCCAACCTCAGCACCACAAAAACACAAAGCAAAACAATAAAGAAAGAAAATGGAGAAAGGCCATTATTTCAACAGAAACATTGGAAAGGTCCTAAAGAAGGAAAGATTCTAAAGAAGAGGAAACGCAGAGAGCATCGAGTCCATCGGAAACCAAGGAAGTTACCATCAGAAGAAAAGAGCATGTTCACTCTCCACTGTCCAAGCTGGAAAAGCGTATTAAGGGCTTGGAGAAGCACTTTGGGTCTGGTGATGTCATTTCAGGGAACTGACTATGTAAAACTCACACTGGGGTGCAACAGAGCTTCAGAGGAGGAGGTGGCGGAGTGAGTGCCAGAACTGTTCACCAATGGAATGAAAGTCCAAGGGATAGTGGTGCCTAAAACTGGATAACAGCATGTAGTCCCAATTTCCGTTTAACATTGTGAGGTGTGTGTGTGTGTGTGTGTGTGTGTGTGTGTGTGTGTGTGTTAGGAGTACTGTCATTGTCATTGTCAGTAGAATGAGAGCGGCACCTTCATTGTGAATTTTTTCTAAGTATATAATATTTTCTTACTGAGACAGTGTCTTGTGTAACCCAGGCTGATCTCAACCTCACTTATAGAGCCATGGATGACCTTGAACTACTGATCCCCCTGTCTCTGCCTTCTGATTGCTGGAATTACAGAAATGTACCCTCACACCCAGTTTATGCGGTCCTAGAAACTGAACAGGGCTTCATGAATACTAGGCAAGCATTGTGTCAACCGAGCCACATCTCTAGCCCCTCACGTATTACTTTCACAATAAAAAACTAAGCACACATGATAAGTCTGTCCAGAGAGGTAGGTTGGCTTGCGCAGCATGGCCAGCATGTGAGGATCAGTCAGGACTGGGTTTCCAATGGTCAGGCTCCTGGGGGTCCCCTAAGAGTCTCTTCTTCCACAGACCACAGCATGGTCTTTCCACCACAGAATCCCCTAGCATCCTGAAAACATCATTTCTAGAATGTCTCACACAGTTGACCTGAAGGGACTTGAGGATTCAGGTGGTTGTGACAGGGAAGGAAGCAGGGCACATCTCTTAGTATACAGCAGCATCTGCTTAGATTTGAAAGTGCCTGATATTTTACTTTTCTACCAATAACCTCAGTTGATCCTCAGAACTTTCCTCTAAGGGAAGAACACCTGTAATTATTATTATTCCCATTTTACAGACAGAGACACTGAGTCTCTGGAGTTTGAGCTATTTGCATGGTCACATAGCAAGGAGAAAAGGAGAGAGAGGTTGGACCAGTCTCTTCTCCTGAGATACCTCTTTTTTCCCTTCTGGATGAATACACACACCTTTAGCCCACAGATGCAAGTTGCTTCTACTGGAGCTTGACCGTAGCCAGGGGCATTGTGGAGTCTGCTGCCACAGGCTAGGGTGAATTTTGGTCCTTACCCTTCACTCAGTGTCCAGTTTGCCTGGGCCACCTCCTACGGTTTTCTGTTACTTAGAGACGAAGACTGGCTGGGTCGATTCTATGGGGGCCCAGGGAGGGCACAGGCCTGAAGGTTCTCCACCTGAGGACACTGTCCTCCCCGAGAAGGCTTCCACCTTCCACACCTTTGCAAACCAGAGGCTTCTTTGGTTCCCATGTTTCCTCACAATCTAGCCAAGGACTTTGTATGCAGCAGGTGCTTGTAGAACAGTTTGCTGAATCGGTGGACTGGTCAGACAGATCCAGGGTCCTATTTCCAGGCCCCTCAGGAGCTCACCCTAACCTCAGGCCATCCCTGCACCCACCTGAGGCTCCTTTCCTCCTATGGTAACATAGGTGCGATACAGTCTCTAAGGACCTGAAGCCACATGGCCTGGCCAGGAGCACAATCAGCTTTGCACTAAGACACTGAAGGAGCAGAGGCCAACGGTCCCCAAATGTGATGGTTAGTACTGATTATCAACTTAACAGGATCTAGACTCACTTAGGAGACAAACCTGTGGGCATGTCTGTGAGAAAGTTTCTATATGGTTTAACTGAGGTGGGAAGACTGACCCTAACTGTGGGTGACACCATTCCATGGCCTGGGGTCCTGGACTAAATAAAAAGGAGAAAGTGAGCTGAGCACCATCATTCATCTCTCTCTGCTTCCTGATTGCTGCCATGCCTTCCTCATGATGATGAACTGTACCCTCGACTGTGAGCCAGAGTAAACCCTTTCTTTTTTAAGGTACTTTTGTCAGGCATTTTGTCATAGCCATAAGAAAAGAAACTGTCTTGCTGAGAGATCCAGAGGCAGAGATAGCAGGGGCATGGAGGAGCACACCCACACTTCTGTTCTGGGTCCACCTTCTAAGCACCTTCATCAGTTATTTGGCTATGGCACAAGCAGCCCTGCAAGGTTATGGCTCTTGCTCCTTATTTCTGTTCCCGGCCCATGGCAGTGCCCACAAATGAATGTATGAGTGGTGGTTTCCTTCCATAATTTGCCAGAGTAGAAATCAGAATTGTAGGACTAGAAATGACATTATAGGTGATAGAGCCCAACTTCCTCTCTCAGAAATTTAGAAACAGCAAAGATTTGCCCAAGGTCACAGAGAGACTATGGATTACAGTAGGTTGCATAAGCTGGCTTTCAGGCATCAGCCAAAGATAAGAACATCCGGCTTGGCTGGGTCCAGGAGCCAGGGAGACCCTGCTAAGAATTACCCCTCATACTAGAACCCCACACATTGACTGTCCCAGAAGCCCAGACACTCCTGGGAGGGGCCCGATGCTCTCATAATGAAGTCATATCTATCACAAAGATCCTTGAGGCTACTTAGCTGCAAAATAATTACATGTGTGTCAGAGCTGGAAGAGCAAGAGTTTCTATCCAACATCCATGATGCTCTTAAAAAAGGGTTTCACTATAAATTGCAGCTGGGGTGGGGAGAGGCAAGGTTTCCAAACCAGGATACCATGTTCTAATTCTGCCTTTTATGTCTTGGCACCATCTCATCTGTGTGTCTATATCATCGTGTAGACACATTAAAGCAACATTAAAGGAGATTAAAAGGGGAGCAGTTGATATCCATAATCATATCACTATAAGTAGAACTGGTCACATGCCTGTGCCTCCTGGCTTAATTGCACAAGCAGAGCAGGAACGCATTCTCATCAGCACCAATTAAACAATCAAAATGTACATACTGTCATAAGTAAAAGCATCCAGTCCACGGCAGACTCCCGAGGTCTCTTTTCCTCTGCTGAAGTCACACCATTGCCAGATTAGTGCAGATCTTTCCAGAGCGTTTCTCTGCGTTTCCATCTAAGTATTTGTGCATAACTAATATATATGCAGGCGGACTTACTTTTTCCTCCCTTAATAGGTCTTGGCGATCTTTCCATGACACTGCAAAGGGCTACTTTCATCTTCCTCAATTGTTAAACCATTTTCTGTAGTAAGGAAGTTAATGGATATGCGTGCTGCTTCTAAGTTTTGGTATTTAAAACAGTGATGATACATAGTATCATTCAACCTTGAGCTCTCTGCTTCTCTCTCAGACATGATCAGTCCCTTTAAGATATCAGTCAACTGACCAGCTGCAGACTGTTGGCTCTGTGAGGACAGAGATTGCTCCTATTATATCACCAGTGCCCACACCCGCACCTGGCTTGGCATTATTGTACAGGAAGCATTTGCTGAATGAACAGACCATCAAGGAGAAAGCATAGCTGCAAATAATTTATGCAGTTAATGCTTGTTGAATGCTGACATTTTACAAAGGCATTTTGACTTCCTAGTCACATTCAGTTCCCAGAACAACCCTGTGAGACCAGTAGACTCTGTACTGTATCACCCACAGCTTCCTGGTGAACTGTGGTCTGAAGTGAGGGCTTAGAAGTCAAAGGTCAATGTTCAAATCCTTACTCTAGGACTTTCTGTGTGGTTCTTTAGAGAATTTACTTAACCTCTATAGCTCCGATTTTTACTATTTTTTCATTAAGTATTATTTATTTTCTGCGTGTACGATGTGAGGGGCATGCACATGCTTTGGTGCACATGTGAAAGTGAGAGGCAAGCTCAGGTGTTGGTCCTTGCTTTCTCTGAGGTGGGGTCTCTCTGTTGGGCTTCATACTCCAGACTATCTGGTCAGAGAGCTTCCAAGAGGCTCTCCTGTCTTGACCCCCCATCTTGCTGTAGGAGTGCTTTTATATGGGATCCAGGGATCCAAATTCAGACCATCAGGCTTGTGCAGCAAGTGCTTTTACCTGCTGAGCCATCTCCCTGGCACCAGCCCCAATTTTTAAATGTGTAAAATAGGAGCACACATGCATGTGCACGCGCGTGTACACATGCGCGCACACACGCACCCCTTCCCTTGAAGGGTTTCATGATATCTAAATGTGATAGTCCATGCCAAGTACCTCATGCCCAGCAATCACACAAATGATTGTTCCCATTTATCCCTTGCTAAGAATGTCCTTTCCACCTGTTGAGGGTCAATCACCCACCCACCTACTTGTCAAGTTTTACAGCCTCTGAAATACCTCACTGTTTTCCCTAGAGAATCTTGTGGTGAACAGGTCTTGAAACCTCCACAGGAAGCACATGCTTGCCTAGTATCATTTAAATATAATATTAGCAGCTTTCGCTTGAGCACTTTGCATTTGGACACCAATCCCATTAAATAATAGTTAGCTGTGCAGTTCTCCAACTAGCTCTTAAGAGCCAGAACTATGATTGACTAAATTTGTTAATTGCAGGTCAATTGCAAGTTTCCTTGTAAATGGCAAATACTCCCTCCATATTGATGGAATAAAACAAATGATCCAAAATGTCTATAAATACCTGATTTTTAAGTGATCCCACACTTTCTGTTTCTGAGGGCCCAAGGCGTCTTAACTCATTCTGCTCTGAGACAGTGCCCCAGTCACCTTGCCAGCCTCAACTTCCCCAGCTGGCAAGAGGCATTGGCCTTTGCTTTCTTCCCAGGAGCTGAGTGTATGCTTTTGCCTCTGACTCAGTTCAGTCAGACCCACCCCCGCCAGCTGTCTTGCTGGCTTTATGTAGCCTTTACATTTTTCCTTTGGCCCTCTGGAGTTGCAAATTTTGTCCCCATCACCTTCAAATAATATGAAAGTCAAAAACAAGTTGTGACTGAGAAGTTCAGTTGTAATGCTCCCGCAGCAGGGACAGAAAGGTGACATCTCTCATCTGTAAGCTTGCATTGCCCGCGGGTGTGCACCAGGTGGGCTGCCTCTACTAGGCAGTGAGCTCCTTTAAGGGAGAATCATGGAAGATTTGATTCTTGAATTCCAAATGTCAGCCAATGCCTGGCACACAGAGAGATATTGGGGATTGTGTGTATGCGTGTGTGTGTATGGGGGGGGGTGCGAATCTTGCTTTCTTTCATTTTTTTCATGGCATACAATTACTATTACTCAATATACTTATGTTCCTTTCAAGCTTAAAATTCTATATTTTTATATGAAGGCATTTAATAGGCTTTTTGGGTGGAATCTTAAACCACCTTGTATAATTTTCTTTTATGAAGGACAACGTTGTGGATGCCAGGTGGTGACTAGAAACTTTTGGGATCTCTGAAAGTTAAGCCCTTCTGTGTTCCTTCTTGACAGCACAGATTCTAGTTGGACTCTTTATGAGGAAATGCAGTTCAGAGGTAGAGGGTTTGGGGAAAAACACTGAAGGAGAGGGAGTATGGCAACTGGTGGGTCCTGGAAAGGCCCCAGCCAAAGCAGCCTTTGAAGGATGAAGCCCAGCTGTTTGTCCTCTCTATAGCTACAGGTGTTGGGTAGTTTGTCACAGCTCGGCACCTGGTAAGTTAAGAGCTGTATCTTTGGGCTATTTCTTTACTTCTCCAGCTTACTTTTTTGCTATAATCTTTGTCTAAGATTCTTTTCCTTTATGAAGGCATAAAGATTTGCAGTAAAATACTTAAAAGTCTTAAGTTTCATGAATTTTGACAACTGTGTGCATCTATGTTACCATCACCCAAATCAAGGTTTCCCTCGTGGCCCTTCCCAGCCAACCCTCTTCCTGAGTTCCATAGTCATTCATGAGTTTCATTGGATATGAACTTTGTATAAGTAGAATTGCACAGCCTGTTCCTTTCTTTTGTTTACTAGAACAACAATAGCAAAATACATAGATTTAATCTAATTTCTTTCCCAAAATGTCAAAAGTTAATAACCCAAAATGTAGGGCAGTGGTGGCTTCTAGGCAGGGGGAGTGTGGGTGGCTGTTAATGATCTCTTTACACAATATTGTATAATATAAAGTTATACATCTAAGTTTATAATAAGAAACAAAAATAAAGGTTTTTTTCCTAGTGTCAGAGCTCTTGTGGCGAAGTGAACAATGGAACAATGAAGGTCATTAGTCTGTGATCAGAGAACTCACTGACCATTCCCCATTGGGATTCTTAGATATCTCTTTGGACATAGAACAGTTACACAAAAAGCTTCTTCCTACTTCAAACTCTTTACCTTGGGTTTTAGCAAAGACAAAAAACTTTGTCTAAAACAAAGGTTTTCACTACTATAAAAGTCATGAAAAAATACACACACACATATTGCACATTTTAGTTCTAGTGGCATGTGTAAGGCAAATGGTAAAAGAGAAAATATATGATTGGACATCAAACTGAGGTCTTTACAGATCATCTGACTCCAGGTAAGGGGCAACAGCACCCTGCCTGTGCTCTGGTGTCCCTGCTGTACAGAGGGACAGACACTTGGAGAAGGAAAGAAGAGGGGAGGCATACATGCTGAGCAGGTTTGGAATCCTGAAATGATACTTGTAGGAACACTAAAAGCATGGGAGGAGAAACAGCCTAGTAATTTCTCATGGGGAGCCTAACTCTATTGGCTAACTGGTCCCATCTGCAATAATTGACAAAGCTGGAGGCTTGGCATGGATGACTGTGTAATGCCAGGGTTCTGCGTAGATTGTGTAGGCGAACTGGTCAACTTCCCTGAGTCCATCTCTGCTTCTCTAAAGTGGGGTGATGAAGGCAATGCCCACTTTTCAGAGCTGGTAGAAGAGATGACAGAAGTAACATTTGCTGTTTATGTACCAACTGCTTATTGCTTCTTCTGGACCTGGAGTAACTGTTGTGGTGAGGGTGTGGGATCCAAATTCTGTATCTTTTAATCATTGACCGGGGTGGGGGGGAGATCAAATCATTCTTTCTTTCCTCAATCTATGGGTCTTTACTTCTTTACTGGGGGAACAGAGGCATTTTGTTAGGAAATTAGAGGTGGGGAGAAAGAAAGGAAAGCGCTGGAGTCATATGAGCTGGGTAGGAATGCTGAGTCCCTGGTTTATAACCATGAGTGATCTTTGGGTGAGCCTGAACATCAGAGACTCAGTTTTTCATGTAGAAAATGGGAGTAGCCTTCAATGGCTTTGATGAATTGTTTCAATGGATTTCTGGGAGGACTGGGTAAGCCACATCTTTGTAATAGATATTTAGCAGCAAATGGGACAAGACCCATCATCGAAAGGAATGGATTATCTCCCATGTGAGAGAAACTCTGGCGATGGACAAGAAGTGAAACCAACCGTATCTTCTAGTACACCTGCTCAGCGGCCCTGTAAACCATGGTTATGAGGGCTCAGAAGAAGAGGCAGAAAGGTGAGGTTCTGTTGCATACTTACATCCTTAGAATAAAGTTTTCTACCATGCTGGACATAGGCATGATGGATCACTTGGGTGGAGAAAATGATGTAGATGAGTTAGATATGATGTGCCTGAGCCCATCTGGGCCAGAGCTGCAGTCACATGGTTGGCACTATGACCCATTCCTCATCTGGAAGGCTTGCTGTGGTATGTTCAGACTCTCAAGCAACCAGGCTCAGAGCCTGCAGTTCAGGGAAGGAGGGTTGGCTGTTTTGTTTTTAGCAACAAGAAGCTACTGTCCTACCTCCTCTTACCTCTCTCCTTCCCCAGCTCATTCTAGCACATACCTGGGAGCCCCTGTAGGCTCTACTTCTTGCCTACCATCACCTTTCCCCAGGCCTCAGAGGCAGGCTCTGGACCTCCCTAATCCGGAGGTTTTGTTGGATATGGGGAGTTGAAGCCAACTGGTCTGGGGTTTAGCCAAGTTCATTGTTTCCTGGTACAAGATGTTCACAACAGGTAACCATTTGGGAGAGGGGGTGCTTTTAAGAAATAAGCAAGTCTGTGAACACAGTTAATTTTTTCTCCTCTTGCTCTTTGGTAATGTCTTCATTTCCCCACACATCCCTCCCCAATTTCTCTCTACAACCCATGGGCCTCTGAACTATGAACTAGCAGTTTCCTGTTCAGACTTAATGCTGGAGCCTTTCTTGATGCTTTGGTTGGCAATACCTGACTACCTTTCCTCAGCCCCACTGAATCTCTCTGCAGGCTCTGGCCTTTTAAAGGGGTGATACTGTGTCCATATTTTAAACTTTATACATTTTCCTGGGCCCACCTGGTCCCATGCTTCTAGGGGAGGAGGAGGGGGACTGGCACATTCGATTTTATGAGAAGCAGGCTGGAGTTAGGATCCTCTGAGAGGTAAGTGAAGTGTGGAACTGAGGACTCCAGCTCCAGCCAGGAGGGCTATGCACTACAGTGGGAACCTGCGGGAGTTCGGCAGCTTCTCCCTCTACCCTAGGCTCCTGGAGCCCAGAACCTGAGGTGAACCTCCGCTGCTCTCCCAGAAGCCTTAGCTAAGAATTTGCTGCACTCTCCTAAGTCATTTTTAACTCATGACATCACTTTGGGGGCATCAGAACCTTTAAACAGCCGCTGGCAGAACCAAACCAACCCCCACATCAAGCAAGGAGAAGAGGCCAGCTCTGCCTCCAGAACATCAGCTTGGCTCCTCTTTCCCGGGGGAGGGGGCATCTGGGGAACCAGAGAGGCCCTGCTGTTTCTCACAGCAGAGGTACCACTGCTGGGTCCTTTTCCTGGAGACGCAATTACACACCAAGGTATTTCTTATAAGGATAAGCTGGTTTCAAAGTGGTTTCAATTAGGACTGTATAAAAGTTACACGAAAATGATCAAGTTGCAGGGACATTAAAGGTTACACATACACACAAATAATGTATTCAGAACCGTGTATAGCGGATTTAATATATAGTAAAACATTAGATAATTAATATAATTATAAAATAATATAGGAGCTAGACGCCATATATTAAATATACGGTGAAAACACAATATATATTATATGGTAAACAGTGTATAATACAAAGTTGTAGACCGTTTATGTGAAACACAACGTGCTTTTCAGAAACATCCAAGAGCCACAGTTGTCCAGAGCCTGCTCAGGATGCTGCCCCCACCTCCCTTGCCTCTTCTAGCTCCTCGGATGCCTATCCTATCTTCAAGGTGAATGAACACATCCCCAAAGATCAGTTTCTTTTGGGACAATGGAGTTAGCACGGGGGGAGGTGGTCCGCAAATTTCGCAAATGACACAGGAGGGCACAGCCGCGGTCACTGTAAGCCCGGTGCGCTCGGTGATGTTTGATCCCCAGAGCAGAAGCCTAAGTGGTCCGTCTCAGTAAAACAATTTAATATGCCGTTTTCCAACGCAGGCGTTCAGAATCTATTTGAAATTTGAAATTAATCTGTATTTGCAAGACCTGAACGTTCAGGAGGCCCTTTGACACTGTGGTTGGAAAGGCAGTTTGGAGACCTTGGACCGGTTGCAGACGGATTCAAAGCAACGTAGAATGCACAGTTCGAAATTTGATATTAACGGCGCTTTCACGAGTAAAGCAGTTTAATAACTGCTGCGTGCTTTTACTCTTCCCAGGAAGGAAAAAATGAGAGAAAGACTTTGACAGAAAGTCACCCTAAAGAATGCAACCGTTCGAAAGAAGAAATAGCGTCCGAAATTGGTTTGCAAATCGAAACAGTGAGAATTATGAATTTTTTTTCTCCGGAGTTAGCCAGCTCTGGAACCTCGGCATCCATTGAAAGCTGAGTGTGTGCGTTAATCAAGGGCTATTTTTCTGTTTTCGATGGGAACACCCAGCACGCCTGCACAGAGCGACCGCTGGGCCCGGAGACTGGCGCGTCCCGCTTCCCAAGTCCGAAGCCAGGTCCGAAGCTCGGGCGCCCGCTGTGGCCAGCATCCGGCTAGACTGCGCGCAAGCAGCGTTTATTTGCAGTCTCTTTAACTCTCGGTGGCTAGTTCTCTTCGAGCGCCCTGCGGCGGGCGGAGTGTTAGACAAACCCTGTCGTCTCCAGCTCTCACCCCAGAGTCAATATTATCTCAGATGGGCACAATAGACTGGAATGAAAAGCTAATATTGAACCACTGCGGTCCCTGCCCGCGCTGCTGCGATGCCACCCTTTGCTGAGCAGCCCCCGGCGGACCCCTGGCGGCCCTGCTAAGCGGAGGGCGGCGGCCGTTGGGGCTTCTTCGGCTCTAGGGGATTGGGGATTCACTGCCCGCCAATGCCAGCATCTGGGAGGCCCAGGCGCCCCGCAGCTGCTACTCGCACCCCGCTCCAGGCCTCTCTGCCCTGCTCACCACCTCTCCTCCAACTGCCAGCGGCTGGTTGTGAAGGCCAGGGCCGCCGTGGAAAACGGGGCACATCGTGCCTCTTTGCATCCAGACACTGGGGTGATGCAAATTGGAAAGCCAGACCTAGAGAGTTCAACATGGGGTCCCAAACAGACGTGAGGGTGTCCTGGAGCAGCTTGGGGACAGAGCCCTAAGGAGACGTTATAGAGCCGCCTATGTTTTAGGGTCCGGCTGTTGCCAAGGGGTAGATACTGGAGGGAGTGTCCCTCTTTAGGCATCACCCACTGCTCCCTGCTGAGCTAGCCCTGCATGGGTAGGTGGGCAGAGCTAAATGTCCACCCTTTTGCACCAGTTCATGCTGAGCTGCACTATAATCACCACAAGACATTTTAAGACCCTTTTCAGTCTCCTACAGGTAAGACATGGGGACAGTAGGTGCTCTGAGTCTCAGTAACCCCCACAGGCAGTCTTCCAGCTTTTCAACTCCAGGTCCACAATCGCCCCTACTCACATCCTTAAACTCTAACCCTAAAGCTTTGCTAGTTTGGGGCTGGGAAGACGGTCTTCTGGACAATGATGGGCCGGTGGCAGCAATTTACAGGCCAGAGTTATAAATGATGAAAGGCGGCGTGAATAGGGGACAAGTCTGGGGTGGTCTGGGCACCCTGGTCTGAGGGTGGGGACTCTTATATGACCTTTCAAGTTGGCTTGAGCGGAGGCTTTGGAGATTGGATGGGAAGGAGACTGAGTTGCCCAAGGTTCCTCATAGACTGACCACTGCATCCATGGTTGGAAGACAGTGTGACAGCCAAGAAAGTGACTTTGTATAACATCTCTGAGCCTCAGTTTTCCCACCTGGAAAATGGGCACCTTACCATCACCACACTTTGAGGTTCACTGACTTGCTTAAAGTCAAAATTCCACACAGATGAGAGTTAGTTTTTCTAAGTCTCCCTGGCATTCTCCTCAACTTTCAAAGAGAGTTAAAAAGAAAAAGCCTCCAGTTTCTTCTTTTCCTCAGATGAATGTTACCCCCTTTCAAAGCCCAGCTCCCCACTCCAGATTAGAAAGTATGAAGTAACAAAAGCAGAACCGATTGGGCCCCAGGGGCAGCTGGGTGGTGCTCTTCTAAGGAAGTCTAAGACTCTCTTTGTTTCCAGGTGAAAATCCAGCTCCAAGTTAGGAAACTACCCTCTGTGGTCCCAAACAGAGCTGCCAGAGAGAGAGCCTGTGAAAGTACCTGGCCCTATGTGATTTTGGGGGACACAGCTTTGGAGTGATTGGAGGGGGTGTCATGTTCCCACCACCCAGGAGTGCAGGGCAAACAGAGCTGTCTTTGGGTCCTGCAAGGCAACCTGTCCATGTTCTCTGGCTCCTGCTTCAGTGTGTGTGTGTGTGTGTGTGTGTGTGTGTACCTGTCTTCCCTTGCCTCTCCTTGCTTGGTCTTAATCTTTCGTTTGAAGGCAGATGATTCTTTGCTTTCAGTAGTAAATTCGGACTGTGTGTGTTGAGGATTGATGTATTTTGATGATGATAGTAAAGCCAGCGTGTCTCCTGGGTGTAGTGCCGGGAGTTCTAGACTGAAACGTTAGGTTTCAAGAAGGATCATTTCATGAGATCCAGAAACTCTCAAGCTCCGAAGAACGGTGCCTGTTTCCTACAGCCATCCTGAGCAGCAAAAACAAGGATCAGGGGAGAGACCCTCTGCCTCCCAAGTCTGCACTTTGAGCAATAAGGCTGACGCTTGCGGGCCGGGCCGTCTTCGTATCATCCGAGTTTCAAGCAAATTCTACACGGATTCCACCGCCTCAACTTTTGGGAGGAACTCGGCTGCTCTGGGATGGATGGGGCTCATGCGCTTCAGGTGACAGGGGAGCATCACCGGCGCCATAGCCTGGGGGAGGCTGCAGAGTCCTCTCCTGAGAGTTCCTAACAATAACCAAAGATAGACTCCCCTTCTCAAACTGTCTTCCACCGGCCGCAAGGGGGAGCACATCCAGGCGGGCTGCACCTGGCAACCCCAACTCTTCCAGCTCTCTCCAGTCAGGGTCCCCACCGTCTGTCCGTCCACTCTCTAAGGCACACTGGGCAGTGGGTTCCTGGTTCTCAGGCATGGAGATGCGGTTGTCTTTGCACCATAGCTGGCCATCTCCCTGGTTAGTTGATCACAGGTTGCCAAGTCCTTTTTAGAGCAGAAGTTATCCCCGACCCCGTCCTACCCTCCCCCCCCCCCCCCCCCCCCCCCCCCCCCCGCTTTTAACAAGAAAGCCGGGCTCCTAGAGAAGGTGAAATTCCAGCGAGGACGAACTTGGGAGCGGGGCTGAAGCGGGTCGAAGGAGGTGGGACGCATCTCCTCGTCTCTTCTGAAGTTACAAGCCTTTCGGACTTCTTCCTCTGGTTTGGACTGTGATGTTGGCAACCCAGAACTCTCCTGCGGACTCCGAGGACGTAGCGCCCGCGCTTCCTTCGCCACTAGGCGCCGCTGCGCACTCGCCAATCGCGGCCCGGGGTCCTAGTGGGCTCCAAGAGAGAATGCTTGGGCTCGCCAGAAAAGGATTTGCCCTGATGATTTTAAAATGTTTTTAAGGTCTTAATTCTCTTTTTCTTTTCCCACCGCCTCCCTAGCTTCCAGACGCCGGAAGGGCTGGGAATAATATTCACAGCGAGTTGGAAGACTTTTCGGCCTGCTCCAGGCCACTCCATCTCAGATCACCTTTGGCATACCAGGGGCCAGTAAGGGTTCTCATTTCCCTGGCCCCGGTACGACGCTGCTGGCGCATAGTGGGACTCATCACTCTGGCTCATTGTGGGGTCCAAACCCGAAACTCACAATATATTATTAAATGGGATGAACGCTAATAGTGAGCCATGCTCACCCACTTCTCTCGTTGACCATTAAGATGTTGATACTTCCTTTTCACGGATGCAATAAACTAAAGCACAAGAAGTCACACAGGTAGGGAGCCCAGACAATCCTACCCACGGGAGCTGTATGGAGCCATGCACCCATCCCAGATCTCAGATACCTCTTGGGTCTAGCATCCAAGCAAGAGGAGGAGAGCTCTGCAGTTTGCACTAGAAGAGCAGAGGCCCTGAAGGAAAGTCAGAGATCTACAGAAATCTCTGCCTTTTGCTATCTTCAGAGAGCCAATAATCCAGGCCACTCTCACCCCAGCACCCCCTGGGGGAAGTTCGTGGCCTTTGGGGGAACATGAGGGAACTGGGCAGGACTGAGACCAGCATGAACTCTTTTGACCAACTTTATTGTTCCCAGTCAGTGAAGTCCTGGCTGAGGGTAGAAAATAACAGCAGCATCCACCAGAAGGTCTGACTTTTATTCATGTTCATTATGCGCTGGACACCGTTGGAACACTTTGCTTTGCCTGAACTCTTGTAATACTCTCAAAATACTGTTATTTATTTCTGTTTAGAGGAAGAGAAAACGGAAGCAGAGAGGGTAGGTAACTTGCCCACAGTCACATTGCTAAACTGTAAATTTGAGGGGGAGGTGTTAGAAGGTATAACATAGTAAAACTCACACTTGGTACTGTACTACAAGTCTTGAAACACAGTGCCCCCATGATGGTAGAGGAGCGCACTGACTACTGCTACCTAAACACACCAGCTGTATTTTTACATGGGACAACATGAGGTTTCGAGACGCTGAGGTGTTGTACCCAGGTCCTTTATGATTAGAACCTTCGCATGTCTGCTAGTTCTCAGTCCCCAGTGGCCCAGGGTGCTGCACACCGGGCAGAGACGCAGCCCCACTCAATGCACAGGTACTTAACCAAACCTTCCTGAGTCCTTAAGGAACAAAAGAAATATGAATTCTGCTAGGCCAGAAGCCAGGGGTGACTCCTGGCTATCTATGATCTCTGGGTCCCAAGCTAGACTCTAGCACCCAGGGCTCTAGTGGGCCTCCCCTGCAGGGCCTCCCCTGGCCCCGCGTGGTTAATGAGTTACTCTGCTAGTTAATTCCTCCCCACATTGGGGCCCCCTGCTGGATCTTTCCCTTTCCCTGGCACCTCAGATTGATCGCATGAATTAACATAGATTACTTGGCTTCCAGGGCTTCCCCCAAGGCCCCTGATTCAACCCGGAAACAGCTTCTCTTTCAAGAGGGTGGAGGGTGGGCAGACCAAGGCCTGGTGCCACAAAGTACTTGGGGCAGAGAGGCTGAATGCCCTGCTTTCTTAAAAAATTCAGGCACCAAACCTTAGCCATAAGCTCTTAGCCACCTGCAGACCACCCAGAGCCCCTGCAGGCAATCCTGGCACTCAAAGGGCAATTTGCAAGAGGCAGGTGGCCTGCAGAGGATGCCACACAAATGGCTAAATGTCCCTGCCTTAGGCAAGAGTGGACTGTAGACTTGGTCTCTAGCCAGTTTCTCATTCCCTTAAAGGACAATTTCCCAACATATTCTAGCCCAAAGAGGTCAAGGGTTAAGTAAGTACCATCTACACCTTAAACACTCAAGACCAAAATTTTAAACCCCAGTGTATCACACACCACGGAGTCTCACTCAAATCTTCCAGACAGGTCTGGATTCCCTGGCCCTCAAAGTCAATGTCATATCCCAACCAAGATCCATTAATGCTGTGCATTTAAAGGACCACACTGGCTGACATGACATCCTGGGTGAGGCTTTTAGTAGCCCTGGTTTGGAGTCTGAGTCTCAGGCTTGACCTGGAGGCCTGGCTCTACTCTTCTGCCCTCCTCCAGAGGATCCACAGTATGTTCAAATGGGAGTGTTTGCTTCTAACTTTGGAGGCCCCAGCAGACCCCTAGCTCAGTCAGGGCTCACTTGGCTAGGCACAGCCCAAGATTTCCACCTTTCACTGGGCTTCAGGCTTTCTGGGCTCTGAGCATGAGGCCTCTATCTCCACAGCCTAGTCTAGGAAGGGATTTCAAAGTTGTATTGGAGATGGGGGAGACAGTGGTTCAGGCCTGAGGAGAATGTGGCCTTCAAATGTACCCTGTTTCAAGGGGCTGGATCTAATGCCTAGAGTCTCTGGGCTTGCCAAAAAGGAGGGACAAAGCAAAGCCAGCTGGAACAGAAGGTAAAAATGGCCAGGATCACAGGACTGGTGGTACAGAGGTCTGAAGGGCAAATTTCTTCCAGTGTGAGGGAAAGCTGAGGCTCATGCCTGTCTGCTGGTTTAAGTGTGCATATGTATTTGCCCCACCTTGAGTACTCTGGGGGGATTCAAAGTGAGAGGGCAGTAGAGATGATTAATGAATCTTTCTGGAACCTCATCTACACCAGAAAACACCTTTCTCAATTCCCCTTCTGCCTAGGGAATCCCTGGACATCCACATCCTGAACTGAGCACTACACAACAAATACACACACACCGTAAACAGCAGCAGATGGAACCAGGGGAGGGGAAGAGGCGCTCTGAGGGCAGGAAACCCCATTGTGGGGGAGTTCTTGGAGCTGTCTAAGGCCCAGACCCTTGGCAGAGTCAGGAGCTTTCAGATCCCCTCTAGTGGAAGTCACTTTTTTTCCCTCAGATTTGCTTCCTCCCAGGTCTCAGGCAACCCCCTCACCAAACACGGGTGTTTCATCCTTTTAAAGATAAATGGCATTGGCCTGGGAATAATAGATTTAAAGGACGCCAGAATTTTTTTTTAAATCATTCATTTTAAACGTGCAAAATACCTGCTGGTACTTCTCTTTAGAAGAATGCAATTGCCAAAACGGGGGAAAGAGGAAAAAAGAGGAGGCTGATGAATAGATAATAGATCTTTAACCACCAATAAACAGAGAGCAGCGCCAGCAGCCTGGGGGATGTGATCATAATTATGCCTCTGTGAGAGCCAATGGGGACGAGAGAACTCGGCCCTAAAATCATCCCAAAACGGAAGGCGAGCTCGAAAATGCGGACAGGGTCTAGGACCGGAGACGCGATCCGAAGTCCCTAGTTGTGAAACCTGGGTTTGCGCAGCAACCCAGTCCTGGGAAGACAGATGTCAGAATAATAATAGGAACATTATTGTTGTTACAATAATAGTAGCAATCATGATTTCAATGACCACACTAATAGTGATACCGAATCCCTAATCCTAACACCACCTCAATTTCCGACCTAGGACCTCAGGCTCCTTTCCCAAATATCCCAGATACCCAGAAGTATCTGTTTGGGGAAAGGAGGTGAGCACCCTCCAAGACAGAAAAAAAAAAAAAGCGGAGACTGTAGGGGAGCTGGAAGCCTAGGGCATCAGCACAGGCACGGTTGACCCCTCAGATTTCCTCTTGCAAACGAGGAAGCCGAGCCGGGTCAAAGATTGCAAGCGCACGGACCAGGGTCCTCCAAGCTAAGCGTGGTTAGAGGGGTGGGAGGACGCACTCTCCGCAAGCACCTAGGAAACCTCAAGTCTTGCTGGGGGTGGGGATTGGTATAAGCGAAGGAGCCTTTAGCCCTAGCTCTGCACAGTCCCCGCCCGCTACTTACCCTCGCGGTGCGCCCTTAGCCATCTCAGGGACCCTGCCGTCGGGCTGCAGGGGACGGTGGCTGCGGAACTCTGGGCTTGAGGAATCTGCACGTCTGTCGGTTGGTCTGTCCCTCAGTCCAAGCAGCTCCGGCACAGCAAAGGTTTAGTTAGGATCCAGGGGGCCGCAAGCAGCCAACGCCGGCCGGGGACTCTGCAGGGACCCGGGTGTCCCGGAGGGAGTGGTGTTGGTAGAGGAGGAGGCGGCGGCTGCCGGAGGAGGTGGGGAAAGAGGAGGAGGAAGAGGAGGAGGAGGAGGAGGAGGAGGAGGAAGAGGAGGAGGAGGAGGAGGAGGAGGAGGAAGAGGAGGAGGAGGAGAGCGAAGCGGAGGAAGAGGAGGAGAGAAGCCGCCGCGGACGCCGCGGGAGCGTGAGAGCTAGCTCTGAGCGCCGGGTGAAGGCGCAGAGAGGTCGGGCGGCCGGGCGGGCTGGCGGCCGGACGCGCGGCGGGGGCAGCGGCGCCGACTCCGTTCCACTCCGGGCCCGGATCCAGGCCTCCGGGTTCCCAGGCGCTCGCCTCCCTCTGACGCACTTTAAAGAGTCTCCCCCCTTCCACCTCAGGGCGAGTAATAGCGACCAATCATCAAGCCATTTACCAGGCTTCGGAGGAAGCTGTTTATGTGATCCCAGCACTAATTAGGCTCATGAACTAACAAATCGTTTGCACAACTTGTGAAGAAGCGAACACTTCCATGGATTGTCCTTGGACTTAGGGCGCCCTGCCCGCCTTTTGCAAAGGGGAGAAAACTTTTTTTTTTTTGCTTCCACAGAGAACCCCCCCCTCCTCCGGCCTCTAACTCCAACCCCCCCCACCATCTCGCAGGAAAAAAAAATTATTACCCCAATCCACGCCTGCAACTTCTTCGGGAAGAATTTTTCCCCCCCTCTCTCCAGGTTGGGCGCGTTTGGTGCAAGATTCTCGGGATCATCGGCTCGGCCTCTCTTCCCCCCTCCCCCTCCTTTCCTTTTTCCTTTCCTTTCTTTCTTCCTTTCCTCCCCCCCACCCCCACCCCAAACAAACGAGTCCCCAGTTCTCGTCGGTCCTCGCCGCGGGCAGCGGGCGGCGGAGGCAGCGCGCCACGGTCGCCGGGAGCTGGGAGCCCAGGGCGCCGGCTCCTCGGCGCAGCATGTTCCAGCCGGCGCCCAAGCGCTGCTTCACCATCGAGTCGCTGGTGGCCAAGGACAGTCCCCTGCCCGCCTCGCGCTCCGAGGACCCCATCCGTCCCGCAGCGCTCAGCTACGCCAACTCCAGCCCCATAAATCCGTTCCTCAACGGCTTCCACTCGGCCGCCGCCGCCGCCGCCGCGGGCAGGGGCGTCTACTCCAACCCGGACTTGGTGTTCGCCGAGGCGGTCTCGCACCCGCCCAACCCCGCCGTGCCGGTGCACCCGGTGCCGCCGCCGCACGCCCTGGCCGCCCACCCGCTGCCCTCCTCGCACTCGCCACACCCCCTCTTCGCCTCGCAGCAGCGGGACCCGTCCACCTTCTACCCCTGGCTCATCCACCGTTATCGATATCTGGGTCATCGCTTCCAAGGTACGTGCCACGTCGCGGGTCTGCAGCGCGCGGCTCCCGCAGCATCCTCTACGGTGCCTGGCCTGCTCCGGCTGGGCGCTTGGCGAGGCCTGGGCAGAGGTTCCATCCGCGGGCCATCACGGTCCAGAAACCCGGCAGCGAGGGCCCGGCGCGGAGTCGGTCTCCCCAGTCTCGGAAGTCAAGGCTTGTTTAGATTGCTGACTTGCGCCTGGGGCCTCACCCTTTCCGAAGGGGTGCGAACGAGCTGTTCCCCCTACGCCCCGCTCGCGGTTGGCTGGGACAGTCTGCTCTGCAGTGCCCGCTGTCAAGAAGCCCTGAGCCCGCGGGGTCCCCAGAGTTCCCGGCTGCGCTGGTTCTTAGGCTCTCGGACTGGGCGGGATGGCCAGGTTCACCTCCGACTGTGTGCGGCTCCGATCCAGCCCCGACCGCGCTCGCCCTTCCAGCCCAGACCCGCGACTTCTAGGTCTCCGAGACCGGGGGACTTTCGCTACCCCGAAGCAAACTGTTTCCTTCCGCTTGCTCTTTAGAGGCCAGGAGAGGGGTGGGAACCCGAGTGGGTGAAAAAAAAAAAAAAGAAAAGAAAGAAAGAAAAAAAAAAGAAAAGAAAAAAAAAAGAAGAAAAAAAAAGGCCTCTGGTGCTCAGCCCGGTCTTGGCGTCCTCTTTTAATCCGAGCACCCACTGGATGCGGCGGGAAGGCAGGTTCAATCTGGTTTCTGTTTTGGTTTTGTTTTTCTTTTTAAAAAAGAAAGTCGAATGAAGAGAAGGCCTGAGAAGCAAAAATCTGTTTGGTTGTCTTCGTTTTTTTCCCATTTGTAAATTTTGTTTGTTTATCTCCAGGTGGGGGGTTGGGAGGGAAGTTAAAACTTTAGAAAAAGGATTGAGTAGTTAATTTACCTACCCGAGTCCATAAAAGACCCACTTCTGGCAGGGCCGGATCGATACCGAGCGGCTTGTTCATTCAATAACACTTCGCATTTCTACCAGAGTCTAGAATCGGGCACATGCCACCTCGCCACTGATTTTAAAAAAAAGGCAAAGAAAACAAAACAAAAAAAGCAAACCAAATCAAAACATCTTTTGTCCTTTGGACCTATACCGAATTTGCCTCCATTCCCGTTGAGGCTATCTGTTTATTTTTCATTGTTTGGGGTTTTGGTGGCTAGATTTCCTACTAAGTGAGAGAAGCTGAGATAGTCTAGCTTTGCTCTCAAAGTTTAGGGCTCAGCTGAATCCTCTGGTCGCCTCACTAGATCAGGAGCAACCCTTATCCTCAGAACTGCAGACCATCCCGTTGGGTATCTTTAGCTTGGTCCACCCAGAGGCTCGGATCCCTAAGCTCTTGATCTCCAAGTTCCTTGCACCCGGGGAGCCACAGAGCCAGGCCCTCCCGAGGCAGCCGCGATAGAAGCCGGCACAACCGCCTCCAGCTTCCAGACCCGGCCTGGCTACAACGACTCGCCTGGCCTCAATAATTTACCAGAGACCCCCCCCAAATGTTTTTTGAATACATCCGTGAGAAAATTATGGGCAGAGCCCTGCTGCCTCTCCACGCTGAGGTCAAAGTTTCTCGAGAGGTTAACAAGAAGGGAACCTTTTATTATTTTTTTGGATAGTGGACGTCAGTCTCCTTGCCTGGGATCTGTTGCCTGTTCCTCTGCCCCCAGTGCGGGGCATGGAGGCGGCCAGGGCTGCAGCGCCAGGGCGGTTGTGGAACCCGCGGAGGTGGGGACTAGCCCCTCTGAGACAACTGCTTGTTGGGTACCTCCCAGGTTGGAGCCCTGGGTCCTGGGGTTTGGCAGCATCCTTTTCCCGAACGTGGGGAAGCCCACCAGCCTGGGCGGGTCTGGCGCCGCAGGACTAGGCGGAGGCCGGGGGAGTTCTGCCTGGCTAGCCCCGTTCCAGAGAAGCCCACAACTCAAGCTTAGGTAGCCCCCCCCCCTAATGGCACTTCTGCTGTGCCCCCTGCAGGGAACGACTCAAGCCCGGAGAGTTTCCTTTTGCACAACGCGTTGGCCCGAAAGCCGAAGCGGATCCGAACCGCCTTTTCGCCGTCCCAGCTTCTAAGGCTGGAGCACGCCTTCGAGAAGAATCACTACGTGGTGGGCGCGGAAAGGAAGCAGCTGGCGCACAGCCTCAGCCTTACGGAAACTCAGGTGAGTGTTGCCCAGCTACCCGGGTACCCGGTATGGGCAGAAAGCCTGGGGTTCCAAATCTCCAGACCAGGCCGCCAGTGCCCAGCATCTTCACCTCCCCAGGGGGCCCGCGGAGCCTGAATCCACTCTAGGGCTTTGGATCTGTAACTTTCCTGGTGCTCACTTTGTTAGGCTCTGGCAAGGGGCTGTAGGAGCTGAAATGTTGAGCTCCATTTTCTGCCCCGCCTGGCAGGCCTCGGCATCTGTAGGCTAAGACACCTCTGCACTTTTAGTGAGACTTTTAGTGAGAATCTCGGGGACTCAACTGGGCTGAGGGAGTTTGCAGCAGGATGCACTGGTGATTGGGGCTCGAAGCTGAAGAAGGCAAGAAGTGGATGAGGGATGAGTTCTGAGTGATTCTAGGCCCCAGGCTTTCAAGGTCCATCAGGTGTCTCCCCTTAAGGGGGTGCGGAAGAGTCTGTAGCTGGCTGTCCCCGAGAGGGGGATCAGGTCTTTCTGCGCAGCAGGGTATCGCGGAGGACCCGACTGGGGTTAGTCTCAAGGCCCGGAGCCTGGTGAGGGCTACAGTAGGTGCTACTGTACTCCAAGTCCCAGGGGCAGGGTCAAAGTTCCCAGTAAACAGTAACGTTTTCAGGCAGATTAAGTTGTAACACTTTTTCTGCGAAGCGCAAAAAAGGTGTTTTTTAAAGTAACACCTCCGCAGGGGTGGGGGCGTTGGGGGTGAGGGGATAAAAACAAGGAAGAGGGCCTCGCGGGTTTGTGCAGGGCGGGCACAAGGCAAGGCCGGGCTGATTTCTCCTGGACACCGAGGCAGCGGTGGTCTTTGTCCGCCTCGCTGCCCACACCGCCCGGAGTCTTTGTGTGCGTGTCAAGCCTGGAGAGCACGGAAGCGCGTTTTGGGCTAATGCAGGGGGCAAAATGAGCGGTCCTTCCTACTTAATTAGCAAACTCAAAGCAAATTAAACTCAGCCTGGTTCCCGCTCTGTTTTTTTCGCGGGGCACTTTGGGGGACAGGAGCACTGGGGAGAATGAACTGGACCCTGTGGCAGTCTTAAGGGAGCGACGGCAGTGGAACCTGAGGGGCCCCAGAGCTCTGGCTAGGAGCTCTTATCAGGGGAGGGGTTGCTTAGAGCATAGGCTGTGGCCACCACCATCTTCTTCACCTGTGCCTCACTACTGGACAACCTTGGGCAGTGTCACTGCCCATTCTGGTTGCTGAATGAGGATCCACCACTCAGCTTCCCCAGGGGGCCATTGACTGACTTCAACCTAGTTCTTTCCCAGACCCTTAGCTGCAAACTCTGGGGAGGCCCAGCTATCAGCCCCTCCTTGGTGGGAAGAGATGTGGCTTGGGCTGAGGTTGTTCCTGCCCTGTTTGTGGGCAGGACAGGAGTTGAGAAGGGCCATCTCCCTCCTCAGGCTCAGTTTATTTAACGTCCTTTCTATCCCACAGTCTTACTGAAGCTTTCACTTTGGCTGCTCCGGAGGCCTGTATGTCCAGCTGCCCACTTGGCTTCCCCCAGCCCCACCCTAGTCCAGCTCACCTGCCAGTGTTCCCCTACTAGGAGACCTGGGCTCAGGCAAACCTCCATCTTCTAGTCAGGGCCCTGGCCTGACAGAGGAGGCGCTATATTTATGCAGCTCCAGACCAGCAGAAAATAGAAAGTATATTAAACCCTGCAGAGACTCAGATCTTTCCTTCACTCACTGACTGGACAAGTTAGGAATATACCTCTTTATTATTTTTTTTCTTTACTTCTTATTTTAACTGAGTCCTACACGCTTTGCAAGGCCTTTGCTTTCAGTCAGATGGATGTGTGTGTCCTGGGGAACCAGGGGGAGAAAGGGCTCTTTGCTCTACAGAGGGCATTGTGGACCCTGGGGAAGGGCTCCTTGGTAAGGTTTAGAAGGACAGGGAACCAGGCTTTCTACCTGGGGGCCCTGCTCTCTGAGGGGAGACTACAGGGTGGTCAGCCCATAGGCTATGCATCAGGGGGACTGGGCTTTCTCCATCCTGGACTCAGGTCTGAGCTGGGGCAGGACATAGGCACTTGATAGGACACTATGAAGCATCTAATGCATCTCACCTGCCTCTCCCTGCAGGTAAAAGTATGGTTTCAGAACCGGAGGACGAAATTCAAAAGGCAGAAGCTAGAGGAAGAAGGCTCAGATTCGCAACAGAAGAAAAAAGGGACACACCACATTAATCGATGGAGAATCGCCACCAAGCAGGCTAGTCCAGAAGAAATAGACGTGACCTCAGACGATTAAAAACACAAACCTAACCCCACAGAAATGGACAACATGGAGCAAAAGAGAGACAGGGAGAGGAGGGGAAGAAGGAAAAAAAAAAACCCTACAAAACCAAACCAAACCACATACACATTCACAGAGGGAGAGGGGAATCAGAGCGTAATGGAGCTCGAAGCAGACTTTGGACAGCAAGGGCACTGGACCCCACACTCGGGATGACAGAGGACGGAGGCCCCTTCATCAACATGCTACCCTCGTCTGAAGAGGCAGCTGAGTGAGTGAAAGAAACAGAAAGGGAAGGAGAGAGAAGAGGGGAAGAAAAAAATGAGAGAAAAAGAGAGAATTCGTTCCTAGCATGGCAAAGGCACATTCTGACAAGGGGCGCTGTCAAAAGCCAAACCAGGGAGACAAGATGATTGGCAGGTATTCCGTTTATTGAAGTCCATTTAAAAAATGATAATAATGATGATTAAAAAAAAAAAAACAACCAGGCACAGGACTTTTAATTTTGCACTTCAAAGTGTTTTCCCCAAATCTTTGATTAGTAATAACATGCAAAATTCCATATCTAACCCCATCCCACACCTGTTTCAAAAACTTGAATTGCATGTAGCAGTTGTTGGGCGAATGGTGTCTAAAAAGACAAAATGAATTGTAATTTTATTTTCCTTTTAAGACAGGTTCTGTGTGTTTTCTAATTTTGATTTTTTTCCGAGAAATGTGCACTCTGTAAACACTTTTTGATACCTTCTGATGTCAAAGTGATTGTGAAAGCTAAATGAAGTAGACTCCGAGATAGTGGTCCTCTTACAGAGAAACCTGGGAGCAGGACAGGGATGGGCGTGGGGGAGGGTATTCATGAGAAGAATCAGGACTTGTGCGGGGAGTTAAAAAAGAACAGAACACTAAATTAATTCTATTTCTTGGACATCTCATTTCCCAACATTCTGAGACTTAAAACCCCAAGTCAACTTCTCCTTTTAGTGGTTGGAGAAATTGACTGAGTTCAACCACTCAATGTAATGACCATTTCAAAACTTTAAATCTGTCTATCGCAAAAACCTAAGGAAGGACTGTAGTTATTATCAGGGGATGGTGGTAGTGTGGCCAAGGACACGCGCCGAGTTTTCAAGCACTGAGTTTCTCTTCCAAGACCATAATAGACTTACTAAAGAGAGTGATGAATACTTCCTTAATGTCTTCTATACCAGAATGTAAATATTTTTGTGTTTTGTGTTAATTTGTTAGAATTCTAACACACTATATACTTCCAAGAAGTATGTCAATGTCAATATTTTGTCAATAAAGATTTATCAATATGCCCTCAGAGTAGTTGTCTTGGGAAATTAAAGTGGATCTTTACAAAAGTATCTCTCTAATTCAATTGTGATCCTTCCCCCACTAGGCTCAAGAGACCCTGACTCCTTCACCTACAAAAAGGCCTGACTGATTCAGACTTTTAGGGGGTTATTTTATAAAGGGATGTGAACAGAGAAGGAAGAGAATTAGGACAACCAAATTCTTTCAGAAAAAGGAAAGGAGAAAATTTTCCAAGCAAAATTGCCTATAGATTGCACGTCTTGCTGAAGGAGTTTAGTTTCAGTGTCATGTTAAAAAATGCTTACTTTTCTTTACCTCCCTTTTTAAAAGCTTACAATGTAGTTATGGATTGAAGAATATTCCCCCAGGAAAGCACTTAGCAGAATAAGATTTCCGGGACTTCTAAACTTTGTTTCTGACTTCCAAACCCCTTAAGGACTCCAACCTCCCCTCTCTCTCCCTTCCTTCCTTCTTTCCTTCCTCCCTTCCTTTCCTCTTTCTCTGACTCCAGTCTGCCAAAGGTGGTAGGGATGAGCCCAAAGGCCCCAGGAGCCTTATAAGGCAAGTGTTCTGAGAAATCTTCCACTCTTAACTTTAAGCAAAAAGTTGTAACCATTCTTAGGGGAAACTTCACTCTGTTCCCTCCCCCTCCTCCTTCTGGGGGTATGAGGTTGTTTTTGCATGCTTCATTTGCTTCCTATCCTGATAGGCTGCATTAATCAGTTTTATTTCCATTGATAGAGAAACCTCGTCTGTTCTGTTCGAGCTACAAAGCGTCCTGTGAGCTTTTGTGAAAGTGCAAATCAGTTTAAGCAATTATCATACCAGGAATATGAAGGGGAAAGAGGAGGCCTTGCGCAGTGGCCTCCTTTAATCTCTTAATCCACGGATCCAGGGGGGCCGCCTGGACATAATTTAGGACAATCTCCCCCACCCTTTACACTGTGATAAGGCCAAGTTACAATGCAGGGCAGAAATACAAGCTTTGTTAACATCATGCCTTGAAAAGTTAAGATTAGACATTCCGTGCACGTGTGGGGACTATAGGGCACTATGGAAATTTTTTCTTTCTGTTTTTCCTCCTCTCCTCTACAGTAGAGTTCATTCTCTGCTTCTTTCTCTCTTTTTTAACCCCCCTATATCTGTTTGTCACTCTTTCTCCCCCTCTGTCTTGGTTCTTCTGTATGTAGACGTGGCTGCTCATACTTTGAGCTCACAAAGACCCTTCCTGGAAAGTACTGCTGTGGCTATGCCAGGCAGAGAGATGATTTCGGGAAGACAGTGCTTGCCTCCCACAGGGACAGGTGCAGCTGGGATGTCCCGCAAACCTGAGTGAGGCCTAGACTGCTTCCACAGCAGGACCATTAGTCACAACAGTCCAGAGTGCTTGCAGTCGTTGCTCCTGAGCCACATCCTTTTCGCTGGAACAAGGGCAGGTTAATCGTTTCATCCTGCCCACCTTTTAAAACCTGGGATGACTCAAAAATACAGAGTGGAGTCCTGTTGAAATTGAGGCTGACCTTTCCAGAAAAAAAGAAAAAATCCCATCCAGATACAAGGGTTTCTGCAGCAACCATATACTTAATTTTAAGTACAAGAAATGGGGATGGTAGTGAAGATTTTTTTTTTTTTTGGTTAAATGTCCTATGCAGTGTAACAGCAATAAAATCATCAGAGAATACTATTAGCTTTGAGGGGGAAAAAAAAAAACCTAAAAGCTTTATTACAAACCAAGCTTTGAAAATAGGGGGGATTAGGCGGCTGAAAGGGTCCCACAATGCTAAGAAGAAAAGGTTTCATGCTAATGAGGTTAATGCCCTTTGTATCTCCGGCCTCCACATCTTCATTACGCGCTATCTCCGGCTGCACCGAGCGGCTCAGAGAGCGGCAATCCACTCCAACGCCCCCCTTCCCGGCCCAAAGAAGGATTTGATAGCAGCTCTGTTCAAACTAGATAATTATATCTTTTCAAGTCGGAATTAAGATAAAGAAAGTGAAGCAGAGGCGGCTCGCCTTGATCCACTGCAAACAAATTTGGCGCACTTTCGAGTCCTCCCCCCCACCCCCACCCCCGCCTCAAAAAGGCAGGACAGTCAGCTTATTAGCCGCTCGTTTGCTTTATTAATTCATCTATTTAAAGTGGCAGGATTAGAGCGTCTAATGTAGGCGCGGGTTGCCGTGGTGCTGAGGAATATAAATATTTGCGAGATGCCATCCCACGATGCCTATCTGGGTGTGGGGCTCGGGGTAGGGTGCGCAGGGGGCGCGTATGCTGCGAAGATACGTTCCCTTCGCTGTGCATTTGAGCTTGGCTAGAGCCCACTGGAGCTATGTGCCCACTAGTGTTCTGTTCCGTGGGCGCCAGGCTTGGATATCCTTGGGCAGGGCTCTCGATGTGCCTAGTGGCCCGGACTGCCCTTTCCTCCCAGAGCACCGTCAACTGTACGCATGTTGCCATGTGTCTTCGGCCGTGACTTGCAGGTTACAAGTTGATGGCATACTTGCGGCCCTGTGGGTCTCCTGGTGCCCAAAGAATGTTCAGGAGACCCAGGTTCTCAGTTTTCCTTTATCCTGGGAGGATTAAAGGGAATAGGCTACGCAAGCCCGCCAGGGCTGCGTTCTCCTGTGACACAGACACACGTGGGCTCTGAGCATGTTTCCAACCTGGAAACTGGTTCCATCCAGAAGCAGCTAAAAAATCATCTGGGGGAAGGCAGAAACCTTGGATCTGTTGCTGTCAAGTCAACCCTTCGCAGCTCTGGTTCTGGATGTCTGGGGTTTCAGCTCCCTGGGACTCTGTTCCTGGCAGCCTAGCCGAGCCGGAGCGGGTGCGTTGGCCGCAGCCTGGAACCTGCCGGGCCACTTTTGTCCTAGGGGCGGATTGTGGCAGCGGCACAGATGCGCCAAGTCTGCCTAGCAGAATGGGGGCTCCGGCCTGCGTGCGGCCTGGGAAACCTCGGCTCCTCCCCGTCCCCGCCTCGGAGTCGCAAGAAACAAAGTCCGGGAGGAACTGGCTTGTCGGGAGGGATTCTGGCAGTTAGGAGGCCGGGCCCAGGGCCCCTGCTCCTTAGTGGGAAGATAGGGGCCCGAATGGGCTGCCCACAAGTGGGCAGTTGCAAATCGGTATAAGGGTGAGTTAGGGTGTGGGTCTGTGATTGTGCATGGGATGTGTGTCTCAGTCTGCGAAACCAGCTGTATTTGTGGATTGTGGAAAGACAGTTGCGTGTCTGGCCCAGGACTTTAGTCCGTTTGTGTTTGTGTGGTTCCCTGCATAGATTCTACCAAGAGGTCTGTCTTTCCTTGCTCCTCCAGATTGTTTTGAGTTAGGGCAAGAACTTGCAGCTGCAGGGTTATGGACGAGTGCCTATTTAAGGTGTGAACACTAACACACAGCTTATTGAACTTGTGCGCAGGTCTGGTTTCGGACAGGGTCTCTGGATGCTGCCCAAGTTTGCATTTCAGAGGGCAGTACGGTGTGTGCGTGGCTTTGGTGTGTTTGACCTGTGGGGACACTTCCCCATGGGTGAGTGGGGGCTCCTGTAATGAGCATCTATACTCAGCATTTAGAGCAGCATTTTTGTTATTTTGGGGTCTAGGCTTGAGAAATTGGTGTGGGTTGGGGTGGTGTTCCCATTGCGCATCACTAATTCCTAGGGTTCAGCAAACCACAGCCGGTTTTTTTCTAGGCCTGCCTCTATTATTCTGGCAATCAGCGCTTGATTTATTTGAGTGGCGCCTCGGAGCAGCCGCGGGCGGGGCGGAGGATGCCAGCCTAGGGTGCTGGGCCACCACGCCGGAATACCGAGCCCGGATGTCTAGTCGGGGCCTCGGCCCCCTGATTTATTTTCCCTAACCGGCCCCGTAGCGAGGGGGAAGTGGGAGTTTTGAGAACCCTCTGACCCCAGCCATGACCTCGCTCCGGGAGGCAGCTTCTCTAGGCTCAACCCAGAGCGCCAGGAAACCCGAAGCGGTGCCACGCTTGAAAGCGAAAGGTCCATTCATCAGCCGCGCCCCAGCGTCTAATTGGCCTTTTGTTCATTAGAGCCTGTTGCCCAGTGGGGGAGCTTGGGAGGGTTCTGCGGCTGCAAGTCGGGGTGCCTGGTGCGGGCTGGGGGTCAGTGCCCATGTCTGGGGCTGTGGTCTCTGTAGGGCAAAAGCCGTCGCGCTCCTCCGAGGGGGCGCCAGCGCGCCAAAGATCAGGAGCACGTGCGAAAATGATCTCCTGGAGGCTGGTCTCCAAAGGTCGGGGCCTGCTCCCAGGACTGCGGAGGCTCTGGGCTTCCTTTGCTGACGCCCTCCTCTACCTGCAAACCTAGCCCTCCCGTAGCGTCCCCTAGATTTCAGATCTGCCTTCGTGTGCCTCTTCCAAGGTCCCAGCCCAGCCCTGCTGTTCTTCACGCTTCGAGTTCATTCACCCTTACTCTCACCACAGAGACTCGGCGTTCCTCTCCCTAGGCTCTGACCTGTACTGCGTGGAGCCGGCACCCCACTTCTTTGAGAGGGAGACTGGCACAAGTCAGGGAGCTGGGAATGGCCCCACCCCTCAGGGATCAGATGGAGAGGAAAACCAGTCTCCCATCACTCCAAGCTCCGCCTCCATCTCCGAGTCAAACCCACCTTTCTCAGCCCTATTTTCCATGCCATGTCCAGTTTCCCAACCACTGAACCCCCTCTCCACTCCACCCGCACTGCGGCTCTGCACAGGTCAGAGGAGCCCCAGAGACAGCACAGGCTCACCAGCACAAGCCCAAGGACGAAGACGCACCTGAGGGGCCCCAGAGGTGCCTGGGCTGGGGCTGGGGTCGCTTTAGGAAAATGAAGGACCAGCTTTGCCTGGCAGTGGCCTGGTTTTCAGCAGCCTCTCAGATCTCGGTGCCTGAACCTATATATAGGACCCGGACTGGTCCCTGCCCCAGCCAGCTTTGGTCCTATATATAGCCTGGGTCTCCATAGCCCCTACCGGACCCTGACGTCAGGACGAACTTGATCTTGCCTGCTTCACTCCTGCTTCTGAAACTGATCCTTGAAATGAGAGAACAGACTCTACACAATTCCCATGGCCTTGACATAAGGTACAGCGATAAATATACACCACTAATGAGCAATTACCATATAATCACCTTCCAATTAGCTCGCATAATGATGAATTAAACATTCTAGCAGGCAGGATTAGGTTTCTTACTTTGTATATTATTTACGAAGGCTATAGCTTCTGCAGAGAACCAAATATCAAATTAGATGGGGAATTTTCACTTGGGGGTAATTAAGTATTCAGGCCAGCGGCTGTGTTCTGGTCACTTGTCAAGTGAGGCCTCCTGTAAGGTACTGACCGGTTCGCTTGGCAGTTTATTTGCCAGTTTCCTTTCTCTCTTTAGGTTACAATTGCCTTTTTCCCCTCCCCTTTAGCACCCTGGCCCTTGGATCGGGTCACTGAGGTGGTGCTGGTGGAGGCCTGTGATGGGGTAGAGAGCGACCCCAGTCAGTGTCCAGTCTAGAAGAGAGCACGGTGCAGGCATGGAGGCCCTTCCGGAGTGTCCCTGGAGGCCTGCCCACCCTGGTCCCTGGTTCTGTTACTCTGCAGCGGAGGATGGACGCCCTGCGGGTGGG
>NW_008332149.1:6272599-6315195 GCF_000622305.1 Nannospalax galili | reverse complement strand
GGGGGGGTGGCGGCTCGGCGCTGCGGGAGCAATCCAGGAACCAACGCAGCGGCTCGGTGCAGCTGCAGAGCCCAGGGCCCTGGTGGCTGAGGCCCAGCCCCACCGTGGGCTTTCTAAGGTATCTCTGGCACCTCCGCTCCAGCCTTCCTTGGGTTCCCAAAGGGGCCTCCACGCCCTGTTTTCCGATTTGTACTCGCTGTTCCCATTCCAGGTACAGGAAGGGAAAGTGTGTGTGGGGGTGGGGGGTGGGGGGTGTATGGAAAGGAACAAAAACCTCCACCCCGCCCGCAGCCACCTCTCTTGTTCGGAAATGAATTTGGGCAAGAGATTAGTTCCTAATCTGATCTAGCGCTGCTGACATTTGGGAAGAAGATGAAAATGGCAGCTCAATTTCATTGTGAAACGGGGTCACTTCGCGGGGCTCTGCTCCCCAGAGAACGCAGATGCCCCTCCCTGTTCCCCCCCAAACTTGAGAAGCCGGCATGGAGCTGGAGCTGGCAAGCCATGTGCAGAACCGCCAGTCCAGGGTTCAGCGAGTTCAGTGGTGGAGTAATAGAAGGAGCCCAGGCAGGGCAGGTTTCCTCTCTGTGCAGGGTACCTGCCTGGGCAGGGTGGGTGCTCCTGGGTCTTCCTCTGGACTCTAAACGGGAGAGTCTTTCTTGCAGGGGGTCCTCATGGGAGGTGAGGAAGTTTTAGCTCCCCCCCCCCCCCGGGAAGTCATTAAAGTGCAATGTCCCCAAGGCCTTCAGGGTGCTTCCCCTGTGCCCCTTGGGCAAGGAAAGGACTTGTAGGTATGGGTGGCTGGTCTTGGCAGGGGGTCTGACCTATATGTAAGCTAAGGAGCCAGTGATAGTCCCTCTTACACTTGACTCTTGGAGCTCCAGGATCCTAAGAGTTGGGAGTAAGGACTCTCCCTAGCCCTAGCCCAGCATTCATTTTCTCCTGTATGAGCACACCAACTGCAGATGCCAAAATGAGTGGGCCATGCTCTTGATCACACAGCAGGTTCCATAGTGCGTAGTCTCTGCCTCAGGCAGTCTAGCCTCTGCCCCAGCAGTAAACTCGTCTGAGAGAGAGCCTGTAGTCTGTTGCTGGGGGATCTGACTGTTTCCTGAATCCTGTGCTCAAGGAAGGATTCCTGGAGGCCATGGTCCTTCTGAGACACCGCTCTTGGGGTTCTGGTCCTGGGATGCGGTCATGGTCTAAAGTGCCCATCAAGGAGGAGTGAAGGCTCTCTGGCTGAGTCTCTGGGAAGTGAGTGTAGTGACAACGTTCTGTGCCCCAGTGTGGCCACGTGTCTCCCATACTGGTGGCTGAGCATGCAGAAGTAGTTACACCTGAATATACTTGAACTGCATGTAATATTAAGCACATGGACCACATACCATATGTGCAAGCGTGCATATGGCCCTGGGGGACAGGACTCCTATAGCCTATATGATGTCTATGTACAGCCTAAAAACTGGTACTCTTTCTTCTGGGTAGATGATTGCCTTGTGGCATAGCAAGCGACATGTAAGCTGGATTTCCGTGAAGTCCTTCACCCCAAACCCCTTGATCAGAGCTCTTATGTAGTGCATGGTCTGAATTCCAAAGGCTGAAACTGCTGGTGTTGGTTGTGCTGGATATGATGTTCCCAGAGATGCCTTTTTTTTTAAAAAAAAAAAAATTGGGACGCAGCTTTCTTCTGAAAGCATCCCACTGGTACATATCTAGCTGAGAACTATCTCTTACCTCTTCCACAGTAGAGAGGCTCTAAAAGGTAAGTGTCACCACCATCTGTGACCTCAGAGTTCCTGAACATCATGTAAGGGCTGAGCCACTGAGCTTGGATATACACATAGGATTATTTAGAAATGCGTGTCTCTGAACATTTGTGGGGAGACACAGGTGTGATGATGGGGTGGGGCATGACTGAGCATGCTTGTGGGAGCCTCAGTGAGGTTCATAGGGTTTGCAGCCAACTTCTTACGCTGAACAGAGCCCCCTTCAGTCCAGACAGTCTGTCTCTGAGGGCCCTACTGCATCCCCTCCCTGCGTCCTTCACCCTCATTCTAAATGACTGCAATTATGCCCTTCCACGAAACCCAGAAGTGGTGTCTAATACTGTAGCTCACTTCAAGTGGCAGGCTGCTGCTTTGTTAAGTAAATGATGCCACGTTGATTCAGAAGTCGTTTTCTCACTTGTTGTATTGGAACAGCACTTAGGTCTTAGAGACTCTGGGGGTGGGGTGTCTAGTGCTGAGGTTTAAGGAAAACTGGAGCACTTTAAAGATCTCTCTTCTCTTCCCAAGCTCTTTGCCACCCCACTATGTGCTTTCTCCTAATCTCTGGTTTTCACAGCAGAAGAAGAGAAGTTATTTAGAATGTTACAAGCATACATAACACATAGAGGACAGAGGAGGGGGTGTGCATTGGCTTGTGTGCACATGTATGATATGTGTACATGGGCTGATGCTATAGATCCATCAGGTGTGTGTGTACAGCTCTGGAAAGACAGGGCTCAATTCCTGTCCCTCTGGAAGGGCACAGGTAGGTCAGGAGTCTCTATGATCCAGGCTGATGCTATCTCACAAGCCATATCCTCTTTCCTGGCTCCTGGACTATGGATAGCTATTACTTCTGCTCCAAGTACCTATCAGGAGCCAGGAATTTATACATTATCAGTTCTGTCTCCACCACTCCCACCTCACCCCATAGGTCCTTGGTATCTGCCATCCTTAACCATAGTCTGCATGAGTCTCTCTTTTCTGTGTAGACCAATAGGGACATGGAGCACACCTGGGGGACAAGAGCCTTGGGGTCTGGGAAGGGTGGAAACACGGTCCTGATCCCTGCCCCTTATCTGGGAGTTCTCCCTTCTTTGTTTTCTTCCTTCTACAACATCTAACATCTAACATCTATCTGTCTGTCTGTCTTTCTATCACCTGTTTATCATCTATCAATGTAACTCAAAGGAATTTGGACCCCAGATAAACTCATTCATGTGTGAAATGACATACATATAATTAATTACTAAGTATTGCCCATTGTAAGAAAATGTTTGAAGCAATTTAAGTGACTATTGGTAGGAAATTGATAAAGTATTTGTTACAAGGTAGATGTTGTACATCAGTTTAAAGAGTGAGCCATATTGGTGTTCTAAAATGGGATGATGTTCCAGTTTCTTTTCTGTTGCTGTGACAAATACCCTGACCAAAAGCAATATAAGGGAGGAAAGGGTTTATTTGGCTCATAATTCCAGGTCATAGTCCATGATAGCAGAAAAATCAAAGCAGGAACACAAACTGCTAGCCACATAATATTCACAGCCAAGAGCAAACAGAGTGAGTTTGTGGCTCCTTGCTTGCTAGCTTTCTTTACTTTTATACAGCGCAGGGCTCAGCCTAGGGAATGGTGCCACCCACAGTGGGCTGCATCTTCCTGCATCAATTAACAATCAAGATAATTCCCCACAGACATGCCTAGAGGCTAACTTGATCTAGATCATTTTTCACGAAGACTTTCTTTGGTGGTAATTCTAGGCTGTGTCAAGTAGACAGTTAAAACTAACCAGCAAAGAGACTCTCTGAGATATGTCCATGTTAACTGATAAAAGCAAAGGGAGAATACATGAATTGTCATCTGTGTAATAGAAACAATGCACAAAGTATGTGTATTTACTGGCCCTTGCTTCTAATTTTTCTAGGCGAACACAGGAGGAACGAATGCAAGTGAGTCAAATCTGTTTTGAATTCAGAGGCATGGCTTCCCAGCTCCCTCACTCGTTGGCTTCTTCCGTCTAGATTCAGCTCTGTACCCTTTAATGCAAATGTCTCTTTTGTCATGGGGTTTTGAAGAGTGGAGCCCAGGATCCTGGTGGTCCTGTTCAGTGCTGAGTGGACACAGCTCTTCCATCCCTTGTTTTTCCAGACTACCGAAAGCGGAATTGTTTTAGTTGGAGAGGGTGGCCAGCCTAGCTTCCTCTCCAAAAGGAATTCTATAAAAGCTCTCCTGGCAGGGAGGGAGGGGGTGTCATGTAGCCCAGTGCTGCAAAGCTCAGCATCTCCCAGAATTGCCTTGTCTCTTCTGAAACAGCTTGGAGTTTTAAGATTTTCGCTGAAGTTTAAATAGTGACATGACAGTTGGAAGCACTGTCTGCCTGCCTGCTCGCTCTCATTATCCTGAAAACCCTGTAAACTTAATCAAGAGCAGTGCAACCAGTGTAATGTACAGACATCATACCTTTATATGTTATGAGTTGAATTCTGTCCTCCCTCTAAATTTAAATACTGAACTCCTAACTCCTGCTAGCTCAGAATGGGAACTTACTTGGAGATAGGGTTTTTATAAAGGTAATTGAATTTAAATTACCTTTATAGTCATTAAGTGATCCTTCATGGGCCAGAGAGATGGCCTAGTGGGTAAAGCGCCTGATATTATGTGTTGGTTGTTTTTTGTCAACTTGACACAAACCTAGACATACTTGGGAGGAGGGGATCCCAACGGAAGTTTTTCCTTCATCAGATTGGCCTGTGGCCATGTCTGTGAGACATTTTCTTAATTGCTAATTGATGTAGGAAGGTCCAGTCCACCATGGGTGGTACCATCCTTAGGTAGGTGAGCCTGGGCTGTATAACAGAGCCAGCTGAGCAAGCCAGAAGGAACAAGCTAATAATCAGTATTCCTCCGTGGGTTTTGTTCCAGGTTCCCGTCTCTGTGTTCCTGCCTTGACTTCCCTTGATGACAGACTGTAAACTTATAAGTGAAAATAAACACTTTTCTCCTCAAGTTATCCCCAAGTTTTGGTCATGGTAAAATTTTATCATAGCAACACACAGCAAGCTAGGACAATGTGCAAGTGAACTGGAGTTCAGATCCCCCAAACCTACACAAAAGCCAGGTAGACAAATGCTCAGTCTGCAAACTCAGTGCATGGGAAGCAGAGACAGGGTATCCTCAGAGAAAGCTGGCTGGCTAACCTAGCTAAAAATAGGGATCTCAGCGTCCAGCAAGAGACCCTGCCTCAATATATATGGTGGAGAGCCAGTGAGGATGATCCTCAGCATCAACCTTGGGCCTCCACATACACTCACACACACGCACACACACTGTACACACACCCACATACACGCATGTGAATACAGAGAGAGAGAGAGAGAGAGAGAGAGAGAGAGAGAGAGAGAAAGTGATCACACTACGATTGATGACTTTATAAAGGGAGGAAATTGGGACTAGGACTGTAGCTTAGTGGTAGAGCATTTGCTTAGTATGTTCAAGGCTCTGGGCTCCATCCTCAACACTTGGGGGAGGGGGAGAAAAGACAAATAGGATATTTGGACAAGGCCCACAGAAAAGATGATGTGAAGACAAAGGGACAAGTAGCCACCTACAAACTGAGACCTGGAAAAGACCCTTCCTTCAGCAGGATCTTCAGCATGGCCAAGGCTGTTGGCACCTTCATCTTAGACTCTAGCTTCCAGAATTATAATAAAATGTATTCCAATTGTCTAAATCACCTTGTCTGTTGATCTTTCTGATTACAGTAGCCTAGCAAACCAATGCAGATGATCCAGTCAAGGCCAGTCTTGCTCTGTCTACATGTCACATTTCTTCCCTATTTCAGGCTATTTTGAAGCAAATTTCAGACAGTAAATCTTTTCCCCTATAAGAATTTTTGGATGAATTTTGAGTAGGACTCTTTTCAAAATATAGCCACCATACTGTGAGTCTTTAATAATTCTGACCAGGCGATGAGATACTGATCTGTGAGCAGACCTCTGTGTGGTGACTCATGGCCAGTAAGCCTGGGCTCTTGACTCCTCTCAGAATTTAGCTCGCATTCCTTGAACATGAAATCTTTGCAGATCCAGGTCAACCGGAGACCTCCCAGCTCTGGACCCTGGGAAGAAGGCTCTCCTGTGCTGGCAAAGCTGGGTGAGGGTACCCATTTCTGCCCTCTTCACCTATTGACTGCCCCTTCCCAGGAGCGTCAGTTCAGAGATCCAGCAAGAGTATCTGTCGTGTCTGTGAGCCTTATTTCACAAAATGGTTTTACAAATTTCCCAAAACATCTCTCAAAGCAATAAATGCTGTTTAGAACTAAATACAGGAACCTGGGAGGAGCTACGGTATGAAAAGTCCAAACAGACCCAGAGAGAAGATCTGTATCAATTTGGAAATCTAAAAAATATTAGGAAGACAATTAATTGTCTCAGTTTGTTTCTTCATTGTTGTGACAAAACACACTGACCACTACCAACTTGGGGGGGGTGGGGGAAGGGTTTATTTAGCTTACATCTCCCAGGTCACAGTTCATCAGGGAGCCCAAGGTAGGAACTCAGGGAAGGAACCTGGAAGCAGGAGCTGGAGCACAGGCCATGGAGGAACACTGCTTACTGGCTTGCTCCCCTGGCTCCTGCTCAGCCTGCTTTCTTATGCAGCATGAATTCCCCAATTGAGGCTCCCTCAACACAGGTGTGTCAAGTTGACACTAAAGCTATCCAGCACAACAATTCACATCAGAAAGAGCAATCCTGGAGGCGTCATCAATCTCCAACCTCAAATTATATCATAGAGCCATAATAATAAAAACAGCACAGCACTGGCACAAAAACAGAAAAGCAGACCAGTGAAATAGAATACAGGACTCAGAAACAAACCACACCGTTGTAGCCATCTGTTACACTGAAAAAAAGACGGCCTCTTCAACAAATAGTGCTGGGAAAACTGGGAAAACTGGATTTCTATATGTAGAACAAAACTAGATGTGTATCTCTGACTCTGTACAAATCAATTCAAAATGGATCAAAGACCTTAATGCAAGACCTGAGACTTTGAAACTGCTAGTTGAAGACATGAGGTAAAGTACTTCGAGATATAGGGATAGGACTTTCTGAACAAGACATCAATAGTACAGGGAATAAACCCCTAAAGATTTGGGATGGCCTGTTTTGATCCTACCCTGAAGGCTGCTTCCCGGGAGCTGCCCTGCTTATCTTCCTCTGCTCTGGGCTGCCAGGTCCACAGCCCTGGTGGGAAGCCATAGGCTGTGGCCTCTCTGAACAGAGCCAAGTGAGGCTCTCTGCTTCCTCTGGCTGTGGCTGCATTGTTAAGTAGTGTCCCCGGCAAGTAATTACATCCGTGGCAGCTCCGTTGCACCCTTAGCAAATGAGGTGCTGATCTGAAGATGTAATTAAGAGTAGTGCGTATTTGCAATTTAGCAATTGCGGGTGTCTTTCCTCCTGAGTGCAGTACAGCTATGGCCAGGAAGAGCCCGAGGGCAGTACAGCCATGCCCTGGAAGAGGCCCCATGCTTCGTTGACCTCCCAACTCTATGCCTTGGCAGTGGTACCTTGAAGCCAACTTCTGCTGGATTTCTTAAATATCGGGGAGAGCCCTTGGATGTGTCAGGGTGCCGAATGTAATTAGCATCCTTTAGGAACAGAATACACAACAAGCCTGTTTATTGTTTCCTTAATTATATGTCTTGAATATAAAACAATCCCTTGGTGGGGATGAAGTGTTGATTAATTACCCCAAACATTGTGTTTGGAAAGTTAGGAAATGTGTCTCTGACCTCTCTTTCAAGGGAGCCATCCTGTCATGTCTCCTCCAAATTGTTCTGAAAAAGGGTGTGTGGGCCAATGGATACACAGCTGTGGGGGCAGACTTAGGGAGCCTTGTAGACTTCAGGAAAAGGGAGTAGAAGTCAGGGCTCCCTCCTGGCCTGGATGAATAAGAATGCAGTGAGGTGCTGTATCTTAATGGCTTTTGAAGTTGAAACTTCCTGTCCTCAGAAAGCCTGTAACAAGCATGCCAAAGTCAACAGCAGGCACGCAAGGCCAGGCCGGAAAGTCCACAGGCTTCAGGTGGGACCTCGGAAGCTGAGCAGTGTGGAGTGTCAACAACACTGGGAGCTGAGGGGGGTGGAGAGCCCCTCCAAAGAATCCTGAAGGTGTGTGTGTCTATGTGCAGAATGTGTGTGCATGGGTGGGTATGCATATGTGTAAGGATGTGTGTTTACATATGGGGATGCTATCTGAGTTTGTATGTTTTGGGTATATGAGAGTGTATGGCATGTGTACCTATGTATGTGTGGATATAAGCATGTGTATATGGGTATATATATATATATATAAATGGGGGTGGATGTGTGTATGATTGTGTACAGGTATGTGTGTGAACATGTATGGGTGTGTGGGCATTTATGTGCATTCATATGTGAATGGGCATGTTTGTTTACATGATATTCTGTGTGCATTGTGTATGTTTTATGAGTGTGTATATGGGTATGTACGAGCATATGTATATATGGATCTATGTATATAGTCATGTGTATATGTGTATATTTGGGTGTATTTGTAAGGGTATGCATGTAGGTGTATGTATTTGTGTACTGTGTGTGCAGGTATGCATATGGGTGTGTATACATGTACATGTATGAGTATGTGTGAATAGGTATGCATATTGGTGTGTGCATATGTGTAATGTGTGTAGATAAGTATTTATGAGTATGTACATGTATGTAACAGGTGTGCATATGTGTGTATGTAATGTGTGTGCTGGGAAGAGGCATGACAATGGGGAACTCTCCTTTTGTGTGTATGGGTAAGAAGGTGTTTATAGGTGTGTGTATGTGTGCAATGTTTGTGTACTGGTATGTGTGCGTAGGTATGCATGTGGGTGTATGTGTGTAATGTGTATAGATAGGTATTTTATATGAGTGTGCACAGGTGTGTTACAGTTTGCATGTATGTGTGTAATGTGTGTGCTGGGGAGAGGAGTGATGATGGGGAACTCTCCTGTTGTGTGTATGGGTAAGAAGGTGTTTATAAGTGTGTGTATGTGTACAATGTGTGGCATAGGCATGCATATGGATGTGTGTACATAGGTGTAGTATGTGTGTATATGTGAAGAGGTATACATATAAGTGTGTATGTATGTGTGCAATGTGTGTGCGCATGTAGGTGTGTGTATGTGTGTCAGGTGTACACATGAATGTGTGTGTAATATGTGTGCTTGGGAGACAAGTGATAATGGGGAACTCTCCTGCTAGGTTTCAAGATCTCAGTTGTCACAGGGATCTGCTGTGTCACCCTCTGTCCCCTTCCTTCCTGGGCGTATCTTGTGCTGGGGTCCTTTACCTCTAGGAAGGCAGGAGGGTGTTTCCCACCTCACAGCCTGGGCGTTCCCGTTCCTGCCTCCCCCACTTCCCTTTCTCAAAGCAGATGCATTGAAGCCCTGTCTCCTGCTCTGGTCCTCAGCTCTGCCTTTCGTGGCTCTTCTTCCCCTTCACTCTGCCCATCTCTGGTGCTGTCTGGGTTCCTGCCTTTTCTCCCTCATTACCAAAAACATTCTGGGTGGCTCACAGGGAATATACTTTAATTACTGAGGCATAAGAGGTGTACACACATTTTAAAGGAAAAATAAAACAATAAAACGTGCTGGGGGAAGCACACATTGAACACCAAGCCCGCAGGAATGCAGGAAATGATGGCAGGCAGGCAGGTTAGAAGACCCTGTTCCATTCTGTGTGTTGCTGTGCCAGCGACGGTGCAGGCAGTCATGAGATGTGCCTCGAGCTGGGCTCTTGAAAACAAGTGCATCTTCTGTCACCCTCTTGATGACATCCCCAGAGGCAGAGACTCTCATTAACCTCATATTAAGAATGAGCACATCCAGCTCAGAGTGGTTCAGTGTCTAGACCAAGGTCACACAGCCTGTAAAAGACAGAGTAGGGATTTGAGTGGAATTCCCCCTGGCCTCAGAACAAACTCATCTGCAAGTAGTACCTAGGAATGCTGACTGAGGTCCCTGGGATGTATTGTCTTCTGGGGTGGATCCTGTGCCAAGGAGGAAGGGGAACTCATGGGGTCCATGTGGGGAGCAGAATGCTGTGATGGGGGAGGGGAAGGAGGAAGGGTGGTTCTGCCAAGGAACCATGGGGAATGCTGGGGAAAGAAGAAGGGCAGGAAAGGAGAGCTCAGAGGTCAGGTTAGGTCTCAGGGCTCATAGGGAAGGAGCAGGAGCAAACAGACCCAAGCCCAAGGGACCGGGAGGTGAGATTACCACAGTGGACCCCTTCCCCAGGCCTCTCTGAGAGGAAAACAGCCTTGTCTTGGGCACACCTGGCCACCCCACTGCCTGGTTTGGATTTCAGGAGCACCAGATAACATGCTGGGGCACTCCCCAAGGACTGGCCAAGAATGTGGCTCTCTGCCCATACCCAGGCCCCCTAACTGGCCACCAACCGAATAACTACTTTCTTTTCTGAAAACAAGACATGTAACAGTATACCTGTGTAGTGTCAGGGTTCCGAGGAATGGCTGCTGAATTAACTGGACTGGGATGGTGGGAAGTCAGGGTGGAGTGGGGGGTGCGTGTGTAGGGAAGAGGCTTAGGGGAGGAAAGGGGAGAAGGTGTCTGTTCTTCCAGGGGAGTTGCAAGGCAGAACTCACAAGGTAGAAACAAGATCACTTCCTGCCCCATCCAACCCAGGGCAATAGTCTTGGGAAGTCTCTTAGTGAGGTGGGTTGAGAAATGGCAGCTGATGTTCTTGACTTAGGCAAGAGTTGCAGGCAGAAGACAGTCTGTCTTGATGATAAGAGGGGCATGCTGCACACCCTGGGGCCGAGGTGAGGGCCCTCACTCTGGCACCCTCTCACACTGGCCATGGAAAGTCTGAAGAACGGGAAGATCTGCAGGCCCAGGTTATTTGTATTAGTCTGTGTCTGTAGGTACATGTGTGAGCATGCATGGTACATGTATGGTGTCCAGGGCGTTGGTCCTCAGGCATCTTCTGACTCTTGTTTGAAACATGGTCTCCTGTTGGTCTGGAACATCTCCATGCAAGCCAGGCTAACTGACCTACAGAGGATCCAGGGATCCTCCTTCCCCACCCCCCACCTAACCATCCATGGGATTACAGGCACATACTACTATGCCCAGCTTTTTATGTAGATTCTGGGAAAATGAACTCAGGTCTTGCTTGCAAGGTAAACATGTTACCAACTAAAGTCATCTCCCCAGTGCCAGACCCAGGTTAGTCAGTGTGAAAAAGCTGACTTCCTCCCTGACTCAACAAACAAACCAGTCAAAGTGATCGCTTACCTTCCAACCTGGGCTAAGTTTCTCAGGTTAAGTTTCTCCATCCATAAATGAGGGCAATAATGACCAATAATTATTTTAAAAATTTACATTAATTGGTTAATCTACTATTTATTACTATTTATTGAATTATTTATTTATTTGTTGTGTGGGGGTGTGTGCACACGTGCCATGGAGCATATATGAAATTAAGACGACGTCAACTTGTGAGAGTTGGTTCTCTCCTTCTTCCGTGTGGGTCCTGGGGATCGATCTAAGGTTGTCGGGCTTGGTGGCCATCTTGTTGGTCCTGCATAGCTAATTGAGTGAGCCTGGCTTACAGCAAAGTCTCAACCAATGTCTGGGCACCACTATCCCCATCGCTGTGGTTTGGGTAGTAAAGGATGTTGCTTTTCCAAGATGCCAGTGTACTCTAGGCTGTGTTCCACGATCACCAATCCAGCTACTGGACAGTGTCAACTTATACAAGAAGACAAGCCTGGAGCTTGTCAGAAGACCTTAAATCTAGATCCAGTTTTTTCTCTGTGTAACTCTTGGCCAGTCCCTTTCCCTCTTTGAGCTTCAGTTTTCTCCCCTGGACATGAGAAAGTCTGACCAAATGACCTTCCCAACCTGATGGGTCTATGATGTTCTTTGGCCACATGGCTGGCTAGGCCCTAGGCTAGATGGGAGACTCCACAGAAAGGTGATTGAAAAGTCTTTCCTCTTAGCATAGTCAATCTGATTCTCCGTTATCAGAGCTGGGTGGAGATAGTTCATTCCCACATCCTGAATAGGCATAAACTAGCAGACACATAAGACATGCAGACGCACAGACAGACACACACCCACACCCACGCTAAGCTACTGCCATGAAATGTATTTGGTAGGAATCCTGGCTCCTTGCCCCTGCCCCTGTCCATGGCATGGTGTGGCTGGTCTTAGAACATCTGTTTTTTTGAGTGGTATTGCTACATTTAGAAAATAAGAATGTAGGGTGACCCTCTAAATCAGAAATGGCTGAAGGGCTGGAGAGATGGCTCAGCAGGTAAGAGGTTAAGATTTCTGGCTCTTCTTCCAGAGGACCAGGGTTCGGTTCCAAGCATCCATATACATGGTGGCTAACAGCTATCTATAACTCTAGTTCCAGGGGATCTGACACCGTCTTCTGATCTCTGTAGGCACTGCACGATACAGGTGCACTTATACACATGCAGATAATACACATAAAGTAAAAACAATAAATAAAATTAAAAAGAAATAGCTGAACTGCTATAATTTCTGAATAAAAGCTGTTCATTTGGAAAACCTGTCGAGGATGGAGGACACCTGTAGCTAACAAGATGTCCTGTGTCCAGGATGTCTGGCAGAGCCTCCCTTGGGATGGAAACTGTGGAGAGCCTCCTGATTTGGAAGACAAGCAGTTAACCTAGGATCCTCCCAGGTTAGGGATAGGGAAGAAATGGAAATATAAAGAAAGAGGTCTGGAGAGATGGCTCATCAGTTAAGAGCATTGACTGCTTTTGCAGAGGACCCAGATTCAATTCCCAGCACCACAGGGTAGCTAACAACTGTCTGTAGCTCCAGTTCCAGGGGATCCAATGCCTTCTTCTGACCCCTGCAGGCATTGCACAACATGAGTGCACTTACACACATGCAAGCAATACACTCATACATATTACATTTACAAATAGTAATTTTTTTTTTTAAAAAAAGAAAGCGGTCTAAGGGGGGCAGAACCTGATCATACCCTCTTCCTCCCTCACTGAGCGGTGACAAGCAGCCTGCTCAGCACTCCACTCACCTGTGATCTTGGGGGTAGCTTCCTACTGTACCCCCAAACCCTAAGTTTGGGTAGAACTCTTTCTCGTTCTCTGCTCATTTGTCCCTGCTCTGGGCAGTGACCCTGTGCTTCCAGGATGAGCAAATAAAGGCCCAGGGAAATCTGCTTTAGGGTGCTGTGTGGAGAAGAGGCCATCAGCACCAGCTGAGGCCATGCTGGGCAGGCCTCTCCTAACACAACTACAGTTTGAGACTTCCATGGGGTGGAAGGGAACAGCCAGAGCTATATGATGGAGCCATCATGGGGGAGAGGTATAGTAGAAAAATACAGGGGCTGGAGAGGTGGGTCAGTTGTTAAGAGCACTGGCTGCTCTTGCAGAGGACCTGGGTTCAGGTCCCAGTACCTACATGGTGGCTAACAACCATCCATAACTCTAGTCCCAGGGATCTGGCACCCTCTTCTGATCTCTGTGGTGCACTTGAATACATGCAGGCAATATACTCATACATATAAAATAAAGATAATAAATAAAAAATACCTTGCCCATTGTGTACCTAGCACAAAGCATCCAATTGCATATTCCTTGTCCCCAAGGAGTGCTTGACAGACTGGGTGAGGATCTAAGCATGGCAGAGGACATGTTGAGTGAACACTCGGGTTACTGACAGCATATGGCTTGACCTTATAGTATTATAAATAGGTTGCAAAGGAAGGCAGAGGGGGCCAGGGAAGACTTCCTGGAGGAAGTGAGCTTTAGGCTCTAGTCACAGCCTGTTCCTAGCCCAGCATGTCCTGTATGTGCAATGAGCTTTCAGACATGTTGCACAGGGGCATTTATAGGAAATGGCTTGGAGCTGTGCCCATGGCTGGTGGAAGAAGGGAGAGTGTGTCCAGGGCCAACCTGGTATGACCCTAGCTCTTCACCTGCGCTCCTTAACAAGGGAAACAATACTGCACACCTTCTCCCTAGGAGATCAGCATTCTCCAGTTAGGACGCTTGCTAGGTTCTAAGTTCCCCACACCCTTCCATCTGGTGGATCCCATACCAGTGGCAGCTTCAAGGGACAAGGCTCCAGGAAAGAATGGTAAAGGGGCGGGCTCACATAGAATCCAGGCTCTGTGTCATGGGTGGTCACCTGCTTTGTGACCTTCAGGGGCCTAGAGAAGGAGACATAGGTATGTTCCAGGAATTGACTACTCTGAGGCCTTGGCTGGTTCCTCCTTGTATACAGGCCCTAGGTGCCCACTGCGGTGACTTTTGTCCCACTGCACAGGAATGGAGAGACCTTTGTCCTGTCTTGGGGATGCCATCTGGTTTTGATTTCCATGTGCAACAGTGATGGATGTTACTGTCCACACTGGAGAGGGACAAGGCAGCCCTCCCTCTTCCCACCCAGCCTGGGGTGCTTCATCGCCCTGTGTCCATGCTGACTGATGGAATCTGACATTATGAGCTCATTAGCTCAGAAGTCGCTTACAGCAAGGAGCCCACATGGGGAGGAGGAAAGGGACTTTGCTGAGGCATGGTGATCAGTATGGCTTTCAGGGAGGGGCTGTGTGGCAGGGCTCACCCCATTAGAAGTTGTTCCCCTGCTAGGCTCAGGTCAAGCCAAAGTTTGTTTGGTTGTCATACAAAATAATGGTTTTATTGTTTGTGTATATATATATGTATATGTATGTATATGTATATATATTCCTTCCCACTCCTGCTGGTCCCCTTCCTCTCCCTAAATAGACCCCTTCTATTTTTATGACACACACACACACACACACACACACACACACACACAGAAATCTAGATTCCACATATGAGAGAAAACATGCGTATTTCTTCTTTCTGGTCTGGCTTATTTCATGTAGCATGATGATCTCCAGCTTGATCCCAGGCCAAGACACTCAATTTTCAGGAAGAGCAATTTGTAAGTGGGGAAATTGAGGCCCAGAGAGGGGAGGGACCTGCTCAAAGTTACCCATTGTGTAGAGGAAGAGGAGTTAGAGACCTTGGAGCAGGAGGAGAAGGAGCAGATCTTGAATAAGGCTTGGAGGCTTCCAGGCTCTGAAGCCTGGCTGCTTTTTACTAACAGACTGACCTTGGACTTCAAATGCCTTTATCTGGGAGGATGCTGAGGATTATAATAAAGAACATACCAGAAGTACCTGACACTGTCCCCAGCTCAATAGGGTCCAGCACTCACCGGCTCTGCCATTTTTTTTTTTTTTATTTTTTAAAGACTGATTATTTTTTACTTATTTATTTCTGTGTGTATATGTTGGAGTGACTGAATGCACACCTATGTGTAGGTGTATGCACCTGTGTGTGGCTGTGCACATGCAGAGGCCAGAAAGCATACATACTTCCTCCTCCTGGTCTGGCTTATTTTGTTTAGCATGATGATCTCTAGTCTCATATGTGGAATCTAGATTTTATGTGTGTATGTGTGTGTGTGTGTGTGTGTGTGTTATGTATTTTCATGTGCAAGAGCACACACCTATGTGTGCACCTGTGGAGGCCAGAGGTTGAGGTCAGGATGTCTTCCTCACTGTCCACCTTATTTCTGAGATAGGATCTGGGTCTGAACCTGGAGCCCGATATATTGGCTATGTGGGCTGCTGGCAAGCAAGCTCCAGAGATCTGCTTGCCTCTGTTCCCCACTGCACTGGCATTACAGATGTGTGTAGCCACACCTGGCTTTTTACATGGGTTCTGGGGATCAAGTTCAGGTCCTCATATTTGCATGGCAAGGGCTTTACTCACTGAACCGCCTCCTCAGCCCTTCTGGGTACTTTTGATAGACAAGAGCATTGCTATTCCCATGGCACAGGTGAGGAAACTGAGGCTTGCAGGAGGGTAAGGGACTTTCCAAGAAGTCAACAGAGCCAGGCCTCCTGGCTCTCAGGCCAACACTGTAGCTGCAGGCTGACAGGAATGTGGACACAATTAAACAGCTCAGCAGTCTCTTAGCGCTCTTTACTGGCCCTGGAGACCTGCTGAGCTTGTGTGTTCTGAGGTACAAACAGCCCCTCTAGTTGCTGGTGCTTTGGGTCTCCACCTCAGGGATGTGTGTCAGGCTCCAAGGAAAAGGCTGGGGAAGGTGGGCAGGGGTCGGGGACCTGAGGCTGCAGTCCTTCCCAAGCCAGCATCCCAGGGCAGATGAATCTACTTCCTCTGAGCATTCCTGGACAAACTGTACTCTCCACCTGGCCTCTCCATTGGCCTCCTGGTGATTAGGTCTTAATGAGCTGGCTGCAGAGAGCTGGGAGCTGGGGTCGGCCTTGCAGGCCTTGAGGAATGCATCTCTGCTGTGGCTGGGACTCTGAGTTTTGAGTTTCTGGCCAGTTCAATCCTTGTATATCTATTTGGAAGCAGCAAGTCTCCCTAGAGCATTTTATCAGGTTATTTTGAATTAGAAGTTTAACAGTGCACAGCACAGACAAAGAAGCCTTGGAGGAGAGCAAGTAAATGATGTTGGCAAGGGAGAGTGTGCAGGGGAACAGGGAGGAAATCCCAGGCCACATGCTAGAATAGGACTTGACAATGTTGGTGACAGCAGGCTGCATCTTCCAGGACAGTAATCCCCCCATGGTTTACAAAACACTTCCCCCACATCATTCTATTTGAATCACACAGTAACCCTGAGAGATACAGAGTTCACTTGCCTCATTATCTTGAAGACGGTGAGAAAGGCTCAGAGAGATGCTGAGACTCGCTCAAGGACACACAGCATAGAGCAGGCTGGGTCTGGGATTCCAGCTCCAGCCAGTTGCTCGTTTCCTGACACCACAGCATCCATCACAAGGTCTTTGTAGTTTCTATAGGGTGCTGTGGCTGCTCACAGAGCTCTGGCCCATCTATGTGGATGTCTTGTCCTATTTGAGTGCCCACCCCCTAACCTCTCTGGCTCTTCTTCCTGTGGTTGGCACCTATAACTTCCTGCAAGATTGGCTTTGAGCCGCCAGAGTCATGTGACCCACACAGAAGGTTGAGGGAACCCGAGAGCTCATGGCTTCAGCCTGTGGTGTTTGGGGACACGCAGAAGTCCCTGCTCATGGAGATAGCTCAGTAGGTAAAGTGCCTGCCATATAAGCATGAGGACTGGAGTTTGATTCCCAGCATCCACATTAAAAAAAAGAGAGAGTGGTGCATGCTTATAATCCCAGTACTAGAAAGGCAGAGACAAGAGGGTCCCTGGGATTTGCTGGGCAGCCAGCCTAGCTGAAGTGGCGAGTCCCAGGTCCTATAGAGAGACTCTGTATCAAAAAAACCACCAAAAACCAAACAGGTGGGGGGCTGGAGAGATTGCTCAGCATTAAGAACACTGACTGTTCTTGCAGAAGACCTGGGTTCAAATCCAAGCACCCACATGGCAGCTAACAACTGTCTGTAACTCCAGTTCCAGGGGACCCAACAGCCTCTTCTGTCCTCCATGGGCATTGCACAACACAGGTGCACTTACTTACAATAATAGATTACATATATATATATATGTCTTTTTGAGGCAGGGTCTCCCTGTAGCCCCAGCTGTCCTGGAACTCACTATGTAGACCAGGCTGGCCTTGAACTTACAGAAATCTTCCTGCCTCTGCCTCCTGAGCGCTGAGATTAAAGGTGTGCGCCACCACGCCTGGTTATAAAATATATTTTTAAAAAAGAGGTGGGCAGCAGATGGATCAGCAGATAAAAGTGTTGGCTGCCAAGCTTGATGACCAGAGTTTGATCCCTAGATAGGATGGAAGGAAAGAAGCAGCTCTCACTAGTCATCCTCTGACCTCCACATGTACATTTTCACACACATACGAGAGAGAGAGAGAGAGAGAGAGAGAGAGAGAGAGAGAGAGAGAAAGAAAGTAAATAGGCCATAGATGGGCTGGGGATAGTGGCTCAAACCTTTAATCCCTGCACTCAGACAGGCAGACACAGGTGGATCTCTGTGAGTTCAAGGCCAGCGTGGTCTACATATGGAATTCCAAGCCAGCCAGGGCTACATAGTGAATTGCTATCAAAAGAAAATTAACAAAGTAAATAAGTAAATGAAACATAAAAGTAAAACAAGGTCGGGGGCTGGGGATATGACTCAGTGGGTTGAGCTCTTGCCATGAAAGCCTGAAGATCCCCAGAATCCACAGAAAGCTAGATGCAGTAGCTGTAATCCTAGAGCTCCTACTGTGGGATGGGAGGTGGAGACAGGAGAGTCTGGAAGCTCGTGGGCCAGTCAGCCTGGTGTGCAAATTAGTGAACAAGAGATCCTGTCTTGAACAGGGTAGAAGACAAGGACCAGCACTTGAGTCGCTCTCTGACCTCCACATGTGAGCCAAGGCACTCATGTGCTTATACTCATACACATGATCAAGTACATACATATATACGCACCACATATGAACTGTTTAAAAGAGAAGAAAAAAATGGTGGACAGCTTCTGAGGAGCAACATCTGAGGTTCACCTCTGACCTACACACACGTACACACACACACACACACACACACACGCACACACACACACATCTGCTCTCACACCTGGAGGTATGACCGACAATTAGAGCTCCTAAAACCCCAGAGAGCGCTGGAATGTCACCTACACGTGTCCTCTTGCAGTTTCCATCCCTGCCCTTGTGCTGCTTCCCTGATGCTCTCCCCCTAGTGTCTCCTGGGAGTCTGTCTCTGAGAAGTCACCAGTAAGTAAATCCCCAGTCTGAGTCTGCTTCTGACACCTCTGCCAGACAGGGCAGGGCTTGAGAGTCAAGGTGATGAGACATATTTCAGACACAGAACTTGGAGCAATTGAGCTGGAACTGACCCGGAAGCTCCTCCCTGAGGACCAGCTCTCATGGTATCAGAGGATACTACGCAAGTTGTTAAGGGAGAAAACCAGTCAATGGCCCTACCCAGGTGTAAAATCTACAAACCACAACAAAGACTGGCCCAGCAAACTCTATTGGTGTGATAGTGGAACTTTTATCTTGGTGGTAATCAATAGATATCTAATTAGACTTAAGTCCTGCTGTATGGGAGGGAACTCATGTGTGGTACTGTGAACATAGCAAAATACGCATGCCTGGAGATGACATAAACCCTAGAGAAAAACCTGCTTCCGTAACTTCCCTAGACCAATGTAATTTCTTACTGTATTCAAAATAAGTATCCTTATATTTACAGATAAACATACCTCTTACCACTCATCAAAGAAGCTTTTTTGGTAGCAGATGGAGATTATTACAAAGTTCCACAACTGGTTAAATACAAAGCATAAGTGTCTGTGAGGTGCCCAGTCCTAAGGGACACATCTACAATGCAACTTCTTTTTTAAAAAAATATTTTTATTTATTTTTTTGTGTATGAGTGTATTGCCTGCATGTGTGTAAATGCACCCATGTCATGCCATGCCCTTGGAGGTCAGAAGAAGGCATCAGATCTCCTGGAACTGAAGTTACAGATGGTTGTTAGCCTCCATGTGGATTCTGGGAATCAAATCTGGGTCCTCTGCAAGAGCAGTCAGTGCTCTTAACTACTGAGCCATCTCTCCAGCCCCTACAATGCAACTTCTACACCTAAGACTCAGGGAACATCGCAGAAGAGAGCCTGGAAAGAACCTAAGAGCCAGAGGGCCAAGACACCCGCTGCTAGTTAGTGCATTCAAGACATGGCGGGGAAGCTGTGCCCATGAATCTCCACAGTAGGGTAGTCTAAAAAAGATTTGAATAATGAGAAAACCAGTTGACATGCCAAAGTGGGTGGGGGAATGTCACAGGGGTCTTACCTCAAGATGAAGAGCTGTAGACAATCAATGGATGCTAAGGGAGGGAGAATCAGTTTTCTCCAGGGACTATCTCCCTGAGAAGTTATTTAATCTGAAATGGGCATCCCTAAACAAATGAGCACCACTAAATGGACTCAGTGCTTACAGAAGCTAGAGCTGGAAAAGGGGTCACTGGAGACCTTGCTAGTTCATTTGAGAACAGATCACACTCACAAATAATGGTGGTGTCACACATGCAGATCCCAGATAGGGGCTGGCAGTGGGCCCTGGTCTTGGGCAAGGCTACAGACATTGTGGGTGGCACTGTGGCCTGAGAGAGAGCTTAGCAGTAGGACATCTGTTAGAGGATACAATTTTATTTATATTTACATTTTCTGAGTGAAACCACTTTAGCCAAATTACTGGTAGGCAGTAAATTGGGTAAAGTGAAGTAATATGAAAAACCCTGTTTCCTAGTTTAAAGTGGTATTTACTGTTTTTTACTTATAAGATCTTGACTTATAAGATTGGGAATCTTTCTAGAGGCTGACTAGGGTCCATACTGTGCGAATGTCACACTGAGTTAATGTTCCTCCCAACATGTTTCATAAGGACAGATGGTGTCGCTGTTGGGAGATCACTGGTGGCACAGCAGGTGGTGACACATTCAGGAGGCACTGTGCTTCTGTTCCCCCCCTTCATTTTGGGGGTCTATATGGTCCATTCACAGCAGCCAGAGACAACTCAGAGATAGCCTGGGGGCGGGACACAGTAGCTATGTTCAAGACCTGTGGCAATCAACTCCATCCCATGCCAGGAACAGCCTGCAAGAGGATGAGGGAAGCAGGGCTGGGAAGAGGGAGGCCTTGGACTGACTCCAGCGGGGACCGCTGGAGCTGAGATGGCCCTTCAGAAAAGTTATGAATGGACACCAGGAGGCTGGGTCTTTGTACTCTTGTACGGGCCATGCCCAGGACACTGTGACTTTGGACCAGGCAGTCTCTCCAGGTCAGGGCCAGCTCTGAAAAGGCCACGAGGAAGGGCTTGGGCAGAGCAGCACAGGCATTATAGAAAGCACCATAAACACTGGCCAACTGTTGGTTGACCTGTTCCCTCTGGAATGTTCTTGTCAATGCTTTTCCCAACTGTTGGACACAGAAGTCATAGGAAGGACATACCCTGCTTTCAATTGCATTTCCAACTGCAGGGATTTCCTGTGTCCAGGCTCTTCAGGCACCAGAGAGGGGGAACTTTGCTGTTTTCCTTCAAATTTTGGTTACAGTGGCCACCACGTTCTAACAGCAGCATCCTGTCTCTGCTGTCACCTGTTGATGCAGATGGCTTGGCCCCGACCTTGGCAATTTCTAGGGTGTATATACTTCCATTCCCGTTCATTCCAGTTATCAGTACAATGTGTGTGATTGGCAACTGTGGAACCGGCTCTGTGGACTGCAAATAACTGCAACTAACTTCTGCCTCTAATGACACTTGGATCCTGAGGGTATTGTTTTATCCAGGGAGAGGGATGATTCTTTCGGTCCATTTGGCCCTGGTTCAGTAGGCGACATCTCACATCCTCACACTGATAAGCTAGGGACTTGGGCTTCATTGTGAAAGTCAACTAACTGTTCTGAGGAGTGGGGCTCTCTCACCTACTTCCCTACACTGTGCTGTCTGCTCTGCTCTTTCCACTGGGTCTAGGGTCTGCACAGGGTCTGCTCCTGCTTGGATGCCACAAAAGCCCTCATGTGTGGGAGCTTTTTTATGTATGCCTATAGCCACCTTTTCCCATGATCCTCTTGACAGCCTCCAAGGTCAGAGTTCAGCTGAACAGTGGCAGTGGTTGCTGTTCTATAGGTAAATAATCCAAGCCTAGTGAGATTTAAAGACTCTGTTGAGGTTACACTGGCTGGTCCATGGTGGGAGAGTAGGGCTTAGACTCTGCCTTCAGGCTCAGTCTGGTGTATGTTCTTCAATTTTGCACAGATGGAGCATCATGAATATTCTAGAACACATCACCAAGTAAAGCTGTATGAAAGACTGCATGCCTGCACTTATTTTAATTTAGAAGTATTAACTTTAAAAATTCTGTCAACTAATGATTTAATGTCAACTTTTTTGTCATCAGTCCCACACTGGTTTTCGCTGGCAGTTGGGTAGAAATGGGAAAAACCACACCTTTCATAGGTAGCCCAACCCTTCCTGAGCCACATGTCCTCCTCAGGCTCAGTCACCAGGTCTCTAAGGACCGGAAGGCAGAGCAAATACCTCAGCCCAAGGTGTCTGAGATCAACAACTTCTTTAATCAAGAAGGCAGAAGTATTTATGACAGGAAATCCTTGGCAAAGCTGGCCTAATGGCTCTAGGAAACAACAATAAAGGCACTTTTGCCCGGAGCATCCAACTTCTGAGGCTTGATGGGGTGCATTCACATTCCTGCCTGGGGCAGGATCTGCTATCTGCTCTTCTGATTGGAAAGGTGGGAACAAGGGGTACCTGCCTCTGTCAGGCTTTGGCATGGGGAAGATTTATGCCTGTGACTTGTCTGGCTAAATGTTGCCAGCTCTAACGTTTGATCAACTTTCAAGAAAGAGAAACCTGCCAGACACACCTACCCAACCGGCCCCCCGTACCACACCAGTACTTTTGGAGAAGTTATTTTCCAGCCCAAGGTTACAGTGTGAGTAGCTTGGATATTTCTAGGATTTTCCTATTAGGAAGTTAAAAATACTGATTCTGAAGTTCTCCTTGCCCCTTCTCCCAACACAATTCAATAAATCTGTGAAGGGGTGTGTCTTATGATTAGGTACGTTTCAAAAGTAGCAGGTGTGGGTTGTCGGAGCATCTCCCACTACAGTGGGTATTGGAGTCAACCCCAGGGTTTTATTTACTTATTTTTGTGGGACTGGGGACAGGATCCAAGGCGTTGTGCAAGCTATGCGAGAGCTCTACCACTGAGCTACATCTTCAGCCCTCATTTGGATGCTAAAATGATACCTACTAGGAAGTTGTGGAAGGATTTAGCAAGGTGTTCATGCCAGAAGATTTGGAACCCTGCTTGGATTGTGGTATGTTTCCCATGTCATGACCCCTCTGTCTCCACTCTGCCCCACCAAAGAGGTAGTCTTCCCTTCGCATGTCAAGCCAAGGAAGATGGGCTCAAGGAAGGACAGAAAACTTGACCCATGCTCCTTTGCTTCAGGGGGTGGGTGCATGAGTCTTCCCAAGAGCCAAGGGGACCTGCAGGACATGATGGCTTTGGCTGGTGGGACAATATGACCTCATGGGGGAACATTTAAATTGGGGAGCCTCTGGTTGCCCAGGAGATGGGATCTTCTAAGTAACAAAAGAAGCAATTCTCATCAGGGGGGATTTAGAGAAAACCAGATAAAGTACCTCCAGGGAAAGAGTGATCATTGAACATACATGACAGCCAGGTCCAGCTTTCCATTATGATGGACTTCTCATAGGAGGATGGAGGAGATGCTTATCTTAAGAGGGCTCATGGCAGGAGGGAGGGGGGCAGAGTGCATACCTGGGGGGATGCACAAGGTTAGGAAATGGAGAGGAGGTTGCCCCATGGCCCTTGCCTCCTCCTGGCTGAGGTTGACCCAACCTGGGGAGAGGCCTGGTGTGTGTGTGTGTGTGTGTGTGTGTGTGTGTGTGTGTCTGTGTGTCTGTGTGTGTGTTGGAAATTAATTATGAAGACTCAGTGTCTGTCTGACACTTTCAGACTACTTGGGGTTGAAAGTGACTACAGTGCTGCTTGTTTTCTAGATGTGGGTACTTCACAACACGGTACACTCACATACATGCAGGCAATGCACTCATACACACAAAATAAAAATAATAAATAAAATATTTTTTAAAAAGAAGCAGAGTAAAGGAAATATAGAAAGAGGTCTGGGCAAGATACTTCTGCCACTAGGCCCCACTCTTACTTTCTATGGTCTCCTGATAAGACCATCATATTATGAATCCATCAAAGGATTAATTCATTCGTTAGGTCAGAGCCCTCATGGTCTAAGGTCCCTGGAAACCCCATCAGACAGATCTCCAGAGGCATGCTTTACTAATCTAGGTATTTCTCAATCTAGTGAAGTAGACAGGATTAACCATCACAGGACTGAGGAAACGGCTTAGCAGGTAAAGGATGAGGATCTGAGTTTGGATTCCCCAGAATCCACATAAAATCTGGGTGTGGTAGCATGTGTCTGTAGTCCCAGTGCCTCTGTGGTGAGATGGGAGGCAGAGACAGGAGAATTCCCAGAAGCTTGTGAACACCTATCACAGAAGTGAATAGCAAAAGTGATCCTGCCTCAAACAAGGTGGAAGGTCAGGATGAGCACCTGACATTGTCCTCTGAGCACCACACAAGCAACATGGCATGTTTGTGTGCTCACATTCACACACACACACACACACACACACATACAAGACAACACACATAAGATTAACAATCAGAGTGCCCTATGTATGCAAATGCCAAATTACATTTCCAATTCTGGTAGAGTATTTGTTAAAGTCCTGTCTACTTCCTTGATGTATGCAGTGACTGTACCATGTAACCTAAAACTTGTTGCATATGAAATCACTAAACAGCAACAGGCTTGAGCTGTAGAACATACAGGGTGCATGGGTGTTGACTGTGTCACAGAGGAAGAAACACAGTGTCCAGGTTTCTGTCCAATGGTGAGAAAAATGATCTACCATGAACCAGGATTTCATTCAGGAAATCGATACTTTCCACTATAGGAAGAGGATAAAATACGCGCCCCCCCCCCATCGCAGCCCCATCTCTGCAGCAGAGACGAACTCCAGAAGCAAATGCCCAGAGTCAGGCATCTGGCCATGAAACCTTTGAAACCTTCCCTTGGGTAATAAGTAATTAGCAGCACATGCTTTACTGAAAGGATCTGAAATGACTGGAGGATGCGTGGCTTCCTCAGCAAAGTGACTGATAGAGAACTGGCACTTATAGCGGGCTCTGAACAAGCGGGGAAGTAATTACAACTAATGTTCTGCAAATCTCAAGGGCCCTCTATACCAGGTGACCAGCCATCTGTGTGGTTAAGAACTGACCGGCAAAGCAGGAACCCTGCCAGATACACAGAACAGAGGCGATGTCATACACGGACTCTGTTACTTGGGTGATATGGAGGAGTTCAGCAGGCAGACAGGGTCACTTCAGTGAAGTATCCCGAGTCTGAGCCAGGGCAAGAAACAGCTTCCACCCATCAAGGCTGGAGAAATGAAGGGAAGATAGGGGGCTGCCGAAGTCCAGTGTGTTCAGGAACTTGGCAGCCTGTTTAGTGGAAACTGAGCAGTGAGGCTGTCGTAGCAGGAGATGCTTCCGGCAGACAGGTAGAAGTCTGGCTTTGTTCTCGTCTTGCCTTCCCGTCTCTCATCCACACCTCCTCTTGACTGTCATTGGAGTCTGTGAAGTGTGCAGAAAGGACCTGAGAACAGAGAGGCCAAGTGTTGGCATAGCGTCCTAGCACAGAACAGCAAGGGTCAGGGGTCAAAATATCTGCAAGGCATGAGAAGTCAGGTAGTTTATCATCAATAGTCATTTATGTATCACTTACCATGTGCTGAGTGATCTTTGATTTCATGGACTTTTATGGCAATTCATGAGGGAAGAAGTCTTGTTCCCATTTTATGTGTGAGGTGCAGATGTTAAATAGCTTGTCTAATTAAGGTCTCAGGCACTTGGCATTGGAGTTGGAGCTGGAGGCCAGGTCTGTGCTCCTGCTAGTTTGCTTTTCCTTAAAAAGACACACAGATACACACATAATTCATACACGTACATAAATGAATTGTGTGTATATGTACGTATGTATGCAGGCATACCACAGCATTCATGTGGGAATTCTTGTGGGAATTTTTGTGGGAATTCTGTGAGCATTCTTGTGGGAATCAGTTCTCTTTCCATCATGTAGGTACTGGGCAGGAATAAAACTCAGGTCATCAGAGATGGTGGCAAGCAGCTTTACCCTCTGAGCCTTCTCACTGGCCCTGGAAGCTTTGCTCCCAACCACTATTGTGAAGCTCAGATATAGCCCTCCTTGGGCTGACAGGAGGGAGAATCTGGCAACATCAGAATCCCCTGCAAATCGATCAGAATCCCCTGCAAATCGATCAGAATCCCCTGCAAATTGATCAGAATTTGTGGACACAATTGTATCCATAGTAGCTGAGTTATAAAATGCCTGGAATTTTTGCTTCAAGGATTGGCATAGTAAATTCTCAATAAAATGTGGCATTACCACCTCTCAGATTAGTGAGAATATTATGTATTGTTTTGATCATCTACCTAAAGTAGACAGATCTCTCCTGGAAGTCCAACTGAGTTCTAGTCCCCCAAACAGGGAGCTGAACTCCAACTTCAACAAGGCTTATTTCATAGTCTTGTTGGTTCGAGTTCAGGATTGTAATGGCATGGCAGTAGAATCTTGTTATCTTTTGATTATTACTATTATTATTATTATTTTTATTATTTTAAAGTGATTATTATTAAAAAGTTCTTTTTAACTTTTTGAGATGAGGTCTTCCTTCAGCTTCAGCTGCCCTGGAACTCACTATGTAGGCTATCCCAGGCTGGCCTTGATCTCACAGAGATCCACCTGCCTCTGCTTCCTGAGTGCTGGCATGCACCACCACACTTGGCTCTCATTATCTTTTAAATTTGCATGTGCTGATGACAATAATATTGAACAACATTTATGAGCATGTTTATTGGTGTGTCTTCTTTTGTGAACTATCTACTTAAATCTTTTGTCCATTTTTTCCATTGGGTTATTTGTCTTCTTACTGCATTGTAAAAGTTCTTTATATATTCTGAAAGTACATTTTTTTATGTGAGATATGTGTAGCATGAATCTTTCTCATAATCTGTTGCTTGTTTATTGTATTTACTTATTTATTCTTTTCATTTCTGGAAGAAAGCATCAGCTGGACAGCAGATTTTGATTAATAGCATCTTTTCAAGAGCAGAATATTTTATTGTTATTATTTGAGACAAGCTGTCTTATGTAGTCCAGGTTGGTCTTGAACTTTTCTTAGCCTCCCTAGTGCTGAGATTATAGGTATAAGTTATTACTGACTTTTCTTTTTAGTGCTAGGGTTCACTCCCAGGGCTTTATACATGCTAGGTAAATACTTTACCACCAGCTGAGTTATATCACCAGCCTAATTTTAATGATCACATTTAGGTTTATAATTCATTTGGAGCTTATATTCCGGGCATATTGTGTTATGGATCAAGATTTCTTTTTAGGATTTTATTATTGGTGCATATTCATTTTACATAGTAATGGGCTTCATAAGGACATTTTCATATAACTATGTAATATGCTTTGGCCAGGTTCCCCTCCCGTAGTCCTCTCCCCTCTTGTCCTAGTTTGTTTCTTCATTGCTATGACAAAACACTCTGACCAATACCAACTTGGGGAAGAAAGGGTTTATTCAGCTTACATCTTCTGGCTCTCAGTTCATCAGGGAGCCCAAGGTAGGAACTCAGGGCAGCAACCTGGAGGCAGGAGTTGGAGTTAAGGCCATGGAGGAACTCTTCTTCCTGGCTTGCTCCCCTGGCACCTTCTCAGCCTGCTTTCTTATGCAACACAGGCCTACTTGCCCAGGGGTGGCACCACCCACAGTGGGCTGGGCCCTCCCACATCACACAACAATCAAGAAGATGCCTCACAGACATGTCCACAGGGCAGTTCAATGGAGGCACTTCCCCAATTGAGGCTCCCTCAATCCAGGTGTGTCAAGTTGACACTAAAGCTATCCAACATACCTTTCTTTACCCCACATTCATTAATCCCATTGTTCCATAGGACAGTTTTGATTTTACTTTCATGTCGTGTGTGTATATACGTGTTTTCATGTATCCATCTGCTTTTTGAAATAAAGCTTTCCTGTGGTGCCCAAGTTGACCTCAGGCTGGTGACTTTCTGCTTCAGCAACCTGAGTGCTGAAATTACAGGTACATATGGCCCCCATGTCTGTCCATAAAAGTCATTTAAAAAGTCACATAATTTGGGGCTGAGAAGAAGGCTTAGTTTATAAAGTGCTTGCTATGCAAGCGTGAGGACCCAACTTTGATCTTCAACACTTATATAACAGCCCAGAGAAGCAGCACATGTCTAAAATCCCAGTGCTGGGGAGGTAGAAACAGGAGAATCCATGCCAAATTGGTAGCTCCAGATTCACTGAGAGACCCTGATTCATAAAACAGGGTAGAGAGTGATTGAAGAAGATACATGATTTTGACTTCTGGCCACCACACATATGTACATATATGTTTGTGCATGTACATACATACAACCCCCCACATATGCACCCCCTCAAACATATGGATATCTATTTGTTCCAACATCATTTGTTGAAAGGCCATCCTTTCCTTATTGAATGGGTCTGTTGCCTGTCAGTATCAATTGGCTATTATATTCTTGATCTTAGGGAGGAAAGTTCTGTCATGGAACACAGGGAAGCCTTATTTCAAAAAACAGATGGGTACATGAAATCACATATATCAGTAATAAATACAATGTTAGCTGTATGATTTTTGTGTATGCCATTTCTTTTTTTGGTACTTTTATTTTATTATTTAAAAATATTTTATTTATTATTATTTTATTTTATGTCTATGCATGTATTGCCTGCATGTAGGTAAGTGCACCCGTGTCGTGCAATGCCCGCAGAGGACAGAAGAGGCTGTCGGATCCCCTGAACTGGAATTATGGAAGTTGTTAGCTGCCATGTAGGTGCTGGGATTCGAACCCAGGTCTTCTGCAAGAACAGCCAGTGTTCTTAACCACTGAGCAATCTCTCCAACCCCTTTTTATTTTATTTTTTAACCGTGACAAATTTCACATTATTGTTGAAGGTGAATAGCACAGTTTTGTCAGTAAATAATATTCAAAAATTTTGGTAGACATAGAATTGTGAATTTACATTCTAAGATGTAATTCCATATTTTTAGTTGGAGAATTATATCAGTTTAGCTATTACAGTACTCTCTATTTCTTTTTTTTAACTTCCCAGAGTGTGATTTTTATCTCTAGAAGTTCAAGTAGGGCACAGATGAAGGCACACTGGGGCTGTAGAAAAGCAATAGAAAAATAATGGGAAACCTCTTGGTGCCTGGTAATGGCAGAGGCCCAACATCAAGGCTTGGATGCCCAGGACCACGTGTGGAGTGAGGACCACAGCTGGCCCTCAGGGAATGTGAGAGTCTTTTCTAGAGAGTAAGTCCTCCCAAGACCAGAATCTGCAAATAACAGAGGCCTCCCCTTTCCCTAGAATAAGAGGCAAAGCCTCTGCCATGTGCAACCTGGGACTTCAGGGCAGGGGTTGTGGGGAATCAGAGAAGGTGGAAACTGCTGCCCAGCATCAGGAAGTCCTCTATGCTCCACTCTGCTCCACCTTTAGCCTATCAACAGAGAAATGCAGAACCATGGCTCAGGGTAGGGGGCCAAAGCTTCAGGCTTATTCTAGGGGACCACGATTCTAGCTCACAAGAGAGGGACTACAGCTTCAGCTCACAGGAGGGGACCATAACTCTAGTTCATGGAAGGGGACTACAACTTGAATTCATAGGAAGAGATCACAACTCTGACTCATGGAGGGTGGGGTGCACAGCGCCAGATAACAGCAGGGGACCACAGCTCCAGGTTCACTGGCGGTGACTACAACTCCAGTCACAAGAGGCACAAGAGGGGATCAGTATTCCAGCTCCCAGGGTGGGACCACAGCTCCTGCTCATGTCAGGAGGGGGCAGGGGGACTACAACTCTAGCTCAGAAGAGGGGACAACAGCTCTAGGCTCGCAGGAGAGGACTATAGCTCCAGGTTCACAGGAGGGGACCACAACTCTGGCTCACAGGAGAGGACCACAGCTCCAGTTCATGGGAGTGGCTCACCGCTTCAGGCTCTTGGCAAGGGACCTCAGGTACAGGTTCGTGGGAGGCAATGACGGTCCCAGGCTCAGAGGGAGGAGACACAGGAGACAAGCACAGTTCCAGCTCATGAGAGGGGAACACAGCTCCAGGGTCATGGGAGACAACCACATTTCCAGGCTGATGGGAGGTGACCACAACTCGAGGATCATGAGAGCCAATCGTAGTTCCAGGTTCACAGGACAAGAACACAGCAGCTTCAGGAGAAGGTACCACAGCTTCATGTTCACAGGAAGTGACACTGTTCTGGGTCATGAGGGGGAGTCACTACTATTCCAGTTATGCTGGTTTCTAATATTTTCCTGTCTCTGATGCTCTGTCTACATGATTATAGTTGTGTTTAAGACAGTATTTTCATGTCTATGTAGCAGTCAAAGGCAACAATTATTTGCTGGCTTGAAGTTCTGGCTTGAGGGACATTGATATTGGAGAAAACAACCTTTAACTATTTTTGTTTTTGTAATTGCACCTTTCACATTTTCCTCCCTGGCCAGGGGAAGCCAGTGATGAGACATCTTACCTGGAGTCACATTTTTGCCAAGAGCTGTTGCCACCACCATCTTGGCTTTTCAGCCGTTTTCTTTTTTAATTGTCAAGTCCTTCTTGACTGCACCCAGCTTGTCACCTGGATGATGATGATGACTGACCGACTATGGGTGCAAGCCCAGCCCCTGGCAAGAGAGGTACACTTGGTCATGGGATTGTGGGGTGATCACAGCCACCTCTTTGATGCACCTGTTGCCTGGCCTCTGAACCCCAAGTTAGGTGGCCAGGGGACCTGGTGTGCTGGGGTGCATGTACCATGTGTCTGGATGCCATTACTTAGGTTGAGGATGGTCCCTATACTCCTGGTTTGCTGAGAGGTTTATACTTTTTAGATACAGTAAATGTGTGTTTTTTTCTGCAAAGGTGTTTGAGCTGCTTATTTGATTTTTCTCCTTTATTCTTTTTAATGTAGTTTCAATTTTTTTTTGGTCTTTTTGAGTCAGGGTCTCCCTGTAGCCCCTGGATTCACTATGGAGACCAGGCTGGCCTCAAAGTTGTACATAAGTCTTGCAGTCATGCTTGGTTGTATCATATTAACCTTTTAAAAATAGCATTGGATGTGATTTATTAAGAGCAGGGGATATAGCTCAGTGGTAGAGCTCTTGCCTGACATGTGTAAGGCCCTGGATTTTATCTTCAGTACTACAGGGAGAAGGTGTAGGTGTGTGTGTGTGTGTGTGTGTGTGTGTGTATGTGTGTGTGTGTGTGTTGTGCATGCATATGTGAATGCAAGTTCACATGTGTGGGTACACACATGTGCATATCTGTAGGCCTGAGGTTGATATCAGGAATCTTCCTCAATTGCTTTCCCACCTAATTCTTTGAGGCAGGGTCTCTGAATCGATCCCAGAGCTCATTCATACTACTGATCTTGCTAGCCAGCTTGATCTGGGGATTCCTTTCTCTGTTTTCTGATGCTGGAATGACAGGTAGGTTGTCACACCCACTCAGCATTTATGTGGGTTCTAGGGATCCAAAATCTTATGTTCTTGCTTGCCTGGCAAGTGCTTTGAGGACAAATCTATCTCCCCAGGCCTAATATGTATATATATATATATATAAATATAAATTAACGATTTGTTTTGCAGGGCCTAGTGACACAGACCTGGGATTCATTCTAGATATTCTGGAGTCAGAGAAGGAAGACCACAAGTTTAAGGCCTGCCTGAGCTACAAAGCTACTTTCAGGTCAGCCTGGGCAACTTAGTGAGACTGTGTCTCAAAACCCAAAACTAAAGTTTAAAAAGGGCTGTGGATATAGTCCAGTGGTATAGTACTTGCCCAGTTGGGTGACACTCTGGGTTCCATCCCAAGTAACACACAGGTACACACACACACACACACACACACACACACACACACACACAGAACATTCGCTTTTATATACATGAGGGATATTGGTTAGCTGGGATATTGGTCGCTGTATATGAGTTTTCTTTAAATATTTGTTAGACTTTACCAATGAAATCCTCTCAGTCTTCAATTTTCTCTTGCAGGATTTGTCTTTACAGATTAAATTTCTTAAATTAATATAAGAGTGACAAAAATAAAATATTTTCTTCAGTTTTGAAAAAAACGTCTGTCCAGAAACATTTCCATTTCACACATGTTGTTGACTTTGTAGGCATAAAGTATATGAAATCTCCTCATCGTTTAGTGTCTGTAGGATCTGCATTAATGTCTCTTCTCTATAATGTCTGTGAAATTTGTAGTTTTTTCTTTCTTATTTAGTGTAGCTAGAGATTCACCAGTTTTGTTGATCTTTGAAACGAACAACTCTTTATTTCACTGATTTTCTTCATTACTTATTTTATTGAGTTCTGCACCTACATTTATTGTTCTCCCCTCAGTTTTGAGATTTCTTAGCTCTTCTGTAAGCATGAGGACTTGAGTTCAAATCCCTAGCACTCATCAAAACGCAGGTCCTCATGCTCCTCTGTAAAAGCTTAGAAATGACTGATTTTCCCATTTTCCCTTTCTAATGTAAGTATCGAAGTTATGAATTTCCTTTAAAAATGTTTCACCTACATGCTATACTGATTTAGTATTTTAAAATGTCATTCAATATGATTTTTTTTGTTTTTAATCCATGGACTTTTAAACACATGTTGTTTAATTTTAAATAGCTAGGAAGTTTCCAGGTATCTTTTGCCATTGATTTTTAATTATTTCATTACAGTAAGAGAAAATACTTTATAATTTTAGTCCTTTCATGTTTTTAAAATTTGTTTGTTGGCCCCTATAGGCTATGGTATATCTTTTATTTTTTTGATGTGTGTATTTATGTGCCAATATGTGCATACACAAGTGTGTGCATGCACATGGAGGCCAGAGGTCAACCTTGGGTGTCTTTCTCAATTGCTCTCTACCTTAGTTTTTTGATACAGGATCTCTCACTGACCTAGAGCTCATCTCTTTGACTAGAGTGGTTGGCCAGCAAGCTCTAGGAGTCCTCCTGTTTCTGTCTTCCCAGTGCTGTGAGTACAGGTGTGTACTATTACACCTGTCTTTTTATTTTTTAATATTTTATTTATTATTATTATTTTATTTATTATTATTATTTTCATTATTTTAATTTATTGCCTGCATGTATTTAAGTGTACTTGTGTGATGCCTATGGAGGTCAGAAGAGGGTGTTGGGTCCCTTGGGACTGGAGTTGCAGACAGTTGTTAACTATCATGTGGGTGCTTGGAAATGAACTCTGATCCTCTGCAAGAGCAACCAGTGCTTTCCAGCCCCCCACCTTCTTACTTTTAAAATGTATTTTGGTGCTGAGGATTGAACCTTGGGCCTCCCACATGCCAAGTATGTTCTTTGTCACAGTCACACCTACAGCCTTCCATCTTTTTACTTTTAATGTATCTGTGTCTCTACACTTAAGTATATTCCTGGAACAAAATATAGTTGGGTCTTAACATTTAAAAAAAGTATTTTATTTATTATTTTTATTTTTTATGTGTATGAATGTGTTGTCTGTGTGTATGTAAGTGCACCCATGTACAATGCCTATAGAGGTCAGAATAGGGCATCAGATCCCTTGGAACTGGAGTTATGGATGGTTGTTAGCTGCCATGAGGGTGCTGGGAATTGAAACCAAGTCCTCTGCAAGACTAGCCAGTGCTCTTAACCACTGTCCACATCCCAGGTCTTGATATTTTAATTTTGCTTGGCAGGATTTTCCCTTTTGTTGCTGGGGTTCAATTTTTTTCCCTTTAACACTGATGCAGTAATGATTTAGTTGGTTTAAATCTGACACTTGCTGTTCAGTTTCTCTTCGTGTCATCTATTTTTTAATCTCCTGAGTTTTTGATTAGTTGAGAATTTTTTAGTATTTTTATCTTTTCTACTAGTTTTTTTTTAGGCGTGTTCCTTTCTTCTCTTTTCTTCTTTAAAGTGAATTCCCAACATGCTTCTTTAATTTTGAGAACAGTCTTCTCTCAGACAATACTACATCATGTCTCTATAACTCACTAGTGTTGTAACTGAATAATTCATTTTCTTTACTGTCTTTAGTGCTTTTGTCATATATCTTACTTGGATATAGACTGGAAACCCTCAAACATGGGGTCATTATTTTTTAAAGTTAATTCTATTTTAAAGATGCTAAAATTGAGGAAACATATTTCATATTAATCCGCATATTTATTGTGTCTGATCCTCCTCATTCTTTCGTGCAGGTCTGAATTTGACTGGTGTCATGTTTCTTCAGCTTAAAGGAATTTAAAATCATATTTTGGTAATGCAGATCTGTTGGCTATAAATTTTCTTAACTCCACCCCCCCTTTTTGTGTGAAGGCATCAAACTTTTTTTTTTTTTTTTTTTGAGTCAGGGTCTCACTATGCAGCCTTGGTTGGTGTGGAACTCACTAAAGGCGTGTGCTACCACACCCAGCACATCTTTTTTTAAGAATATTTTTACTGGGTATATATTTCTACTTTGATAGTTTACTTACTGTATATCATCAATCACTCAATCAGTAATTTATCTATCTACCTATGTCATCTAATAGGCTTATTTATCTATCTACCTATCAATCTGCTTATCTAATCTACCTATCATCTATCTATCCATCTATCTTTCTATTATCTATCTATCTATCTATCTATCTATCTATCTATCTATCTATCCATCATCTATTTATCTTTCTCACTATTATCTATCCATCTATCTTCTTTCTAATATCTATTTACAGCATTTTCAGATATACAAAGTATCATCTTATTTTCTCCTATATTGTATTTTTCTTATAAGGAATTGATCCTTTGTTCTCCTGCAAGTTTTGTTTTTCTGCTCTCTGTTTTCAGTAATTTGTTTTCAGTAATTTATGAGGTGGTGACATGTTGTCATTTTATTCTATTTTTTCTGTTTGGGATTCATTTAGATCTATAGATTTGACTTTTCATCAGCTCTATAAAGATTTCAACCATTATTTCTTCACGTACTTCTGCTCTCTGAAATCTGAAATTCTAACTACATGTATGCTAGACTGCTTAATATTGTTCTGCAGATCACCTTGATATGAGTTCATATTTTCAGCTCTACTCTCTTCTTCCTTTGTACATTAGATGAAGTGATTTCTGTTACCCTGTCTTCAAGGTCTTTGATCTTTCCTTCTGCTGTGTCTAATCTTCTGTTAAGCTCATCCAGTGCATTTTCCATTTCACATATCATATCTTTTAGTTTAAAAGTTTCATTCTATCTTCTTCTAATTATGTTCAAGTTTTACTTTAGATCCTTGAGGTTATTTGTAATTGCTTTAAAGTTCTTGTCTGCTAATTTTATCATTGAGAGCTTCATGGATTTCTTCGTATTGGCTTATTTTTCCTAGTTATTTGTGACATTTTGTTACCTCTTTTTTGGCTATAATATTGGATAGAATACTAGGTATGTGATTATGTTGTTCAATCATGAATTTTTTGTTTTCTAAAAAGTTATGTTTCACTATGTGTAGTTTATTTACTCAGAACAATAGTGCAATCCCATCAAGACTTGTTTTTAAATTTTTTTAGGTTACATCTAGAGTGGCTTAGATCTAGTCTAGGACTTGTTTGGCTCCATTCCTAAGGCAAGGGATTTTTTTTTTGTCTCTCCAGAACACTAGATATTGAAAGGAATCTATCCAGTCTCGTGAGCAGGTGACTATCTCCTGGTTCTATGGGGGCTCTGATAGTTTTCTAACCCTGGAAATTATTCTCTGCTTGACTGTGTGGTGTCTCAGTCCGTGCACACACTGCTTAGTACTCAGAAAAAGTTTGTGGGGACTCTGGAGACTTCTGAGACTTTCTCTGTCTGGTCTCCTCTTCTCTAGAATTCTCTTTCTAAAAATTCTACCTAGCCTAATCTCTTTGGACTTCAGGTTGTTTCCTCAGCTCCGTTTGTCTACTGGGATCTGCTTATTTTCATTTCCTGTGCCAGTTTAAAAAGTGTTCCCCTGGGAGTGTTCCCTCATGGGTCTCCACCCATCCTAGAAGGATCATTGATGACTAATGGCTGTTGGGAGAGGGGGCATCATTTTCTTTAGTGTTGTAACCACAGATTAGTTGTCTTTGATCCATTTAATAACTTCTGACCTATGCTTTGTGTGTGCCACACACAAAAAGAAGATAGGAAAGTAGAGAGGGACTTGTTTAGAAAGCTTCCAGCAGGAGACAAAGGGGGTTGGTAAGAGGGGAATGGCAGGGGTTTGAAAATAACTAAAACATTATATAAATGCATGAAACTGTCAAACAATAAAGAAATACTTTCCCTACACCCTGATTTCCTTCCAGAGCATATGAATCTTTAAAAATGGTCTGAAAGTTTGGGGCGGGAGAGATGGCTCAGCAGTTCAGAACACTTGCTTCTCTTGCAGAGGACCTGGGTTCAGTTCCCAGCACCCATGTTGGGTGGGTCACAACTCTAGCTGCATGGGATCCGATGTCCTGTTATGGCCTCCATGGGCATCCACATATGTGTACACACACTATGAATAAAAACAAAATTTGGATAATAGAACTAAAAAAACTCAATGTGTCTGAAAGGCATATGGAGGTGCACATGATTTTTACTTCTCTCAAGAACCATGGTTCTGTAATATCTGTCATCAAATGTGAGAAAACAATTATTTCAATCCAGCTAATTGCCTATAGATGGAAGATTACTCCATTATGGCCAGAGGTGGTGGTCTATTTAAAAACATCTGTATAATATTTCATTGTGCTTATTCCATAATGGATTTAACCAGTCCCATTTATTACATGTCCAATCTCTTTCTTTTAGAAACAGTGCTATAGTGTAAGTCATGGCACTTAATTGATTTCATATATGATTGTGTTGGTGGAATAAACTCTTAAGAACATGAAAGGGGCCAAATGCTATGTTAAAAAAAGATTTTGTTTTTATTTTATGTTTCTAAGTGTTTTGCCTGCATTTATGTAAGCATACTACATACATACCTGGTCCCTGAGGAGAAGAAGGTACCAGAAGAAAGCATGGGATCTCCTGGAAGTAGAGTTACAAATGGGTGTTAGTCACCATGTGGGTGCCTGGAACCAATCCCTGGTCCTCTGGAAGAGCAGCCAGTGCTCTTGATTGCTCCAGCCCCAACTGTATTGATTTTTATTATTCCTTGCATTTGTAATTAGACATTTTTATTACATTTATCTACGATGATGATGATGATGTGTGTGTATGTACCACCACATTCATGTGGAAGTCAGAAGGCCATTTGCGAGAGTCCATTCTCTCCTGTGTAGGTCCTGGGGATTGAACTCAGGGCATCAGGCTTGGTGCCAAGTGTCTTTACCCCCTGAGCGATTGCATGGCCCTTGCATTTGTAGTCTGAGAGACATCTGTACATTGCTTTCACAGAGTATTCTTTCTGTATTCTCACCGACTATGTGAGTGAAAGCCTTTTACACGTTTGCAACCTTTTACAGTCTTGCAATCTTTAGCTGTCCTCTTAGACATGAGGATGGATAATTTTCATGTATTTAAGAGCCATGAATAGGCTTTTTTGTCTGTCAAATGTCCATTCATAACATCTCATCTACTTGCTACTTTTTTCTTTTTGAGACAGAGTCTCTCTGTGTAGCCCAGGCTTGCCTGGAACTCACAATCTTCTTGTCTCCACTTTCCTAGTACAGGTTTTACAGGTATGTACTAACCGTACTTGGCATCTCTATCTTTTATATATATATTTTTGAGCTTACATTTAATTTTTAATTTAAATTTTTTACATTTAAAAATATTGTTTATTAAGTTTTCCCCATAGCACCTCTCCTCTCACTGGATTTCATGCATTCTGTCATAAATGTTAAGTCCTTTCTGTACCCAGATAGATGGCTTTCAATGCAAATTCATCCACAGAGTCTAGTCAGCTTACCTAGAGTCTCTCCATTAAAGAAGATCTACTTTTCCTCACCCAGCAGTAATAAGTTGTTGGTAGTTCCTAGGCTAGGGTTGGGGGCCTGCTGCCCATTCCCCTTGTTCTGTGCTGAGTTTTTGTCTGATTGAGTCAGCATGGGTCTTGTGCATGCTGTTACCATTGTTACAAGTTCATATGAGCAAGTTCCCAGTGGCCTGAAAGCCTCTGTTCCCTTATGTTCATGCACCAACCCTGGCTCTTACAATCTTTCTGTCCCCTCTTCCACAATGGTCCCTGAGCCATGGCTGGGTGAGGTTTAATATAGGAGTCCTTTCCAGGGACACACACTCTGCAGTCTCTTATTTTCTAAAACTTAGCCAATTGTGGTCTTCTGTGTGCATCACACTCTGTATGAGGAAGCTTCGCTGTTGAGAGTTGAGGGATGTGTTTAGTATTCTCTCTACCCTGTTCTGCTGTGTTCCATAAGCCTTAGGTGTAGAGGTTCCATTGTAGATGTGTCACTTAGGGCTGGGCATCTCAGATATATTCTCTGTGTTTGACCTGTTGTGGAACTGTGTAATAACCTCCATCTATTGCAAAAAGAAGCTTCTTTGATGAGCGGTATATGGTATACTTGTCTGAAAATATAAGGATTCATATTAAGCATCCAGTAAGAAATTTCATTTGTCTAGAGATATGACAGAGATAGGGTTTTCTTTAGGATCTATGACCTCTCCAGCCGTGTGTATTTGGCTATATTTACAGTGCCATCCATGCGTTCTCTCCCATTGAGAGGGCTTTAAGTCCAATTAGATAGTTGTTGATTACCCCCTAAATAAAAGTGCCACCACTGCACCAATAGAAATAGTTTTCTCTGCCAGTTTTTGTGGTTATTAGGCTTCAGAGTTGGATTGGACCTTTGATCGACTTTCTGCTGTAGCACCTTGCATTGTATCCTCTAGGTCTATGAGAGCTAGTCTTCAGGGAATAGGCTTCCAGGTTGGTTCCATTTTCCTTGCTCCAAGTCCTATATCTGAAGTATGTCCTGTCTTTAGCAACAGGGTCTTACCTTCAAGCTCTGGGAGGTAATCAAGGGCTGTGGCAATAGCCTGTGTTATTTGGGGGGGGGTCTCTTGGACTACCCTGACCAACAACTTGAAGGGAGGTTTCTCCTGTCTGGCACTGTGTTCCTTATTATATAGCCTTCAGCTGTACACATGCACTCATATTCAGATATTGTATGTGTATTTTCAGGGCGTTTTTGAGTTACTGCATTTCCCTCTGGTCTTTTTTATGCCACCTAAGCTTTATTTAGCTCTTCTCTCTCTCCCTGTCTAACTACCCTCCTCCCTCCCCTGTTTAAATGCCCCCATCTTCCTCTTGATAATAACTATCTCCTATCTACTATTATCCCCCCTCTCTTGAGTTCCGTCTTCCCCTTCTCTACCTTTTATAACAAACAATACCACATATAAATCAATCATAAACACATGGAAGAGTTAAATTGTCTCTTTTAGGTCATAGTATGATCTAATTTTAAAGCAAAACCTCTCAGTGCAAGTCAAATCAACAAGAAAACTATCAAACAAACCCCTCAAAGCACAAAGAGTTCCTTGAGTATTGGAGCAGAGAGCTGTGTTGAGGAGAGTGAAGCTGGCCACAGTAGGTATGTGACTCAGAATTAAGATCAATCCAGATGCAACCACCTAAAGAAAACACAGGGGCCGTGTCTTGCCCACACCTGTGAAACAGATCCACTTGGCTGGAAGAATGCCCCCTGAGTCCATAGCATGGGAGGAAGTGTCAATCCAGAGTCAGGCGGGGAGGCTAGTCATGCTGTTGCTGGAAAGGGGAGGATTTCCTTTTGGCAAACTGGTAAGAACTTACCAATGGCTTCCTTCTGCTTGGCTTTTGGGGCTGTGGAAAGAAAGGGAAACCTGTCCAGAGAAGAGGTGTGAAACCAGATCATTTGATAGGTGATAAAAGGTATGGGAGATGCCTGAAGAGAGGTTCAAGGATCCTAGGAGTCCTCACAAAAGGGGAGAGCTACCTTCCCTATGGAAGAGCGGATTCTGCCTGATTCAAATGGGGAAATCAGTGATCCACAAACAGAGTGAGCAGGGAAACAAACTTGAGCTCATGGTAAGGGAGGTCTTTCAAGTAGAGGTGCTCAAAGGCTTTTCCCTAGAGGTGGCACAGTCTTCTTATCAGCAATACTCAATCAAATATGGGCCCCATATCCTCTGGGAGAGGCTTCAAGAATCTGACGGCTGCTTAGACTAGATGGCCCGCTGGATCTCTTATGACGGGAGTGTTCTCTGATTCTTACACTCTCCCCTCAGACAGCAGATCAGCCTCCAACAGAAGGGAATTCTGGGCATGAAAGTCTGAGATGTGATAAAGCTAGGCTCAGAATTTAGTTCTGGAAATCATGGTGGAGTTTATCTGAATGACTCCATATCTGTATTATCTAGGGATATGACTGAGTGAGGTATTTCTGGAAAGCTGTCCATGAGGGGAGGTCCACTAACATACTGCACATACCTGTAACCCAAATAAAGGAGATCTGCGTATGAATTTTGGTCCCACCATTCCCATTGTGCTAACCACTTCATCTTTCTCAGTCTTAACCAAATCATGATCTCAAGTTGCCCAGTCAGTCTCTGGAACTTCTCCTTCCTCAAGACTCTTGTAGGATTTACCATCAGCACCAAGTTCATTAGGATTTACCTATCAGTCCCTGATTTGTGAGCATCAGGGCACCTAACAGTGGCTCACATCTCTGAAGCTCCTGATGTAGTGCCTGGCTCTTAGCAGGTGCATACTAAAAGTGTCGGGTCTCTATCATCTCCTAGTTTCAGTTCCTGAGGCCTGGGGAAACTATGAGTTATCAGAAGCATCAGAGAAGGTAATAAATCAATAAAGGTTCTCAGTGAGATAAAAAGAAGATCAGGGCATCTACTCTAAACAGGTGGTTGAAATCAGCATGTTTCCTGAGGAAGTTTTACCCAAATCACCTCAGAAGTAGGCTGCTGCTTTAACTGTTGGAAGACATGTAATGATAAAAACATATGCTCTATATGTCATATATAGAGCTAAGCCACTGGCCCTGGTTCAAGCCCTGGGTGTGAGATGCTGGGGACAATGGATAACAGTGATGAAAGAAGTATTAAACCAGGCAAAATTGGATGCTCTTGTTTTGAGAGATGTAAACCATGTCTTTAGGGCTTTCTCCTCTTTGGGAAGATAGATTTTTAAAAAATATTTTATTTATTATTTTTATTTTATGTGTATGAGTGTATTGCTTGCATGCATGTGAGTGCACCCATGTCATGCAATGCCGTGGAGGTCAGAAGAGGGCTTTGGATTCCCCTAGAACTGGATTTAAGGATGGTTTGTTCCCACTATGTGGGTGCTGGGAATCGAACCCGGGTCCTCTGCAAGAGCAGTCAGTGCTCTTAACCACTGAGCCATCTCTCCAGCCCTGGGAATATAGAATTTTAAACCTATGGCATCTTTTTGGCCATTTCTGTAGTGGAACCTGGATATTGAGATGCTTCAAGGAGAGTGCTTTTCCCCTATCAGGGCAAGACTGGTCAATCCACTTGTTTCCTCCAGCTTGGAAGTGATGAGACTAGGGAAGGAGAGATGGATGGTCAGGGGCTGGGGTGGCAGGTTGTGGCAGATTAAAATATTGGACAGAATTCTTCCATTCTGTGTAGGAGTCTTTTCCACCCATACCTGGCCATGGTTTCCAAGACAACAGGGAGGTTCTTTGACTCTGGGTTTACCCATGTCATTTGCTTTGACTAACGGAACTTCACAGATGTGAAATGAGCAGAAGATGGACATGTGATTACATATTTGGGCTTTCTCACATATGTCTCTGCTATTACATGGCAAGATTATGCCCTAGGTCACCATTTCGTTTAAATCCCAGAAGGAAACACTGAGGAAGAGGGCCACCCCAGCTGAAGTTAAAGCACATCTGGTCTCCAGCTCACCCACAGACCTTCCAACAAGAACTGTGAATGTGATGCCTAGTACTAACTGCATGTTTGTTATGCAGCATTGAGTCAATAGCTGACGGATACAGCTATTGACTTCCTAGCCAGTGGCTTCTTCAGGAGTGACTCCCCTCCTGCGCTCTCCATCCCAGAGGAATTTATGGAATTTTCCCCCTCCCCATAGATCCTATTCTGAGTTACCTACTGTGTAGGTTGTTGCATTGATGGCCTCCAATAACTGCCTCCATGCATCCTTTCTCTGGTTGATTCTGGACCTGCCTGTGTGGTCTATCTTAGCCTGCAGACAGAGGATGTAGGATTTTTCTGAAGTTCACCTGCCTCTTGCTGCTGGGACTCAGCCATTATGTAGAAACACCAATATAGCCTCCTTGGAGGAGTCACAATGTAGAGAGAGGCTTCAGCTATCCCAGCAGCCTTAGACATGGGAGTGAGGCTACCCTGCACCACCTGGCTTCTGCTTCCTCACCTGGACTCAAAGAACTGTCAGCCAGTCAGAGAATCTCAGAACTGGCATTTGTTTTATAGTTTTTCTTTTCTTTTTTGACTAGAAGAATATTATAATCTTTATTTCTAACTGGTGACATATAACATTTTAGAATTTACAACAGTGAAAAAAACACAAATTAGACCTTTTCCTCCGATCTCATTGTACCAGTATATTGCTCAGAGGTGCCTGACACTGAGATATTTTCACGTGTTTACTGATGTTTCAGATGTTAAAAATAACATTAAATAAACTTTAGTTTTCCTTTTCAGTGTATATAGCATGATTTGTTAAAAGAGAAATTTTATGTTTTCTAAGAAACATGTATGATTCAGATCTCCAACTGTGGAAACAGAAAACAATGCGGCTTAAATGTACCATAATATGGTTCCATTACTAATGTAGCAGACCTAATCTTTTTTCCCTCTCTGCAAAGAAAAATGTTTAAAACATGCCTCCCCCACTCTCTTTTAGTTAATTTAGACATGCAATATGAGTGGTCACTTTTTACTCTGCTTGTAAGGTTAACTATAGGCCAGAACTCTTTGTTTCTTTAATGTTGACTTTGACTGCTATTGACATTTTTATTTATTTATTTATTTATTTATTTTTAAAATTATTTATTTAATAACCACATACTTAGGTG
>NW_008332149.1:6271990-6272328 GCF_000622305.1 Nannospalax galili | reverse complement strand
CTAACAACTGTCCATAACTCCAGTTCCAGGGGATCTGACAGCCTATTCTGTCCTCCACAGGCATTGCATGACATGGTTGTGCTTACCTACATGCAGGCAATACACACATACACATAAAATAAAGAAGCAGCATTTCATTACAGCTTTAACATATTCAGTAACACACTCTAGAGTGAGGTTACATCTCTTTCAAAAGAGGCTGTAAATTTTTAGGCTCGCAGTTGAATTAATACAGTTATACAATATTATAAACCCTGTAAGATATAAAATTAAATGAGTTTTTACCCTTATAGATGATCTCCATTTCATTTTAAAATATGCTGTTTCCTACATTTTTG
>NW_008332149.1:6271466-6271696 GCF_000622305.1 Nannospalax galili | reverse complement strand
CCTATAAGACATAACATTAAATGAGGTTTTAACCTTTAAAAAGATCTCTATTTCATTATTAAAATATGCAGTTTCATATAGAAAACTTCATTTGTAATACAATTAACACTAAAGTGTTTGCACATGTGTTTCTAATCTCTATTTATCTGATTATTACTAGTCACAGTCAATTACTTTCTGAGCTCCTTGGCATCTGAGCATGGATATAAAGTCATCAGGTAGATTTCAGT
>NW_008332149.1:6265008-6271077 GCF_000622305.1 Nannospalax galili | reverse complement strand
ATCCTTAGTACCTGAGTATGGATATAAAGTCATCAGGTAGATTTCACTTGTAATATTTATCACCTTTACTATTTAATATGATGTAATTTTTTATGCTTCCTCCTCAAATGTCTTTTTCTAAATTTGTTGATTTTACTGTGTGTATATCATACAGAACATCCCACACAGTCTTATTCATCTATATAACCACTTCCCAAATGCCACCCTCCCATAGCCTCCCCCCTCCCACATACTGGAGCCCACATACTCTGTCATCTCTGTTACTGTCCTGTATTGTTAACACCCCCAGCCATTCTCCAGTGCCTGTCTATCTGCTGAATCTAGTCAGCTTATCTAGAGATCCTTATTTTAGGAAGATCAACCGTTCCTCATCTAGCAGCAATCAGTTGTCAATATTCCTTTAGATAAGATTGGGGTCTGCTGTTCATTTTCCCAGTTCTATGCTGGGTTACTGTCTGAGAGTCTCTTGCACCGCCTTGGACAATAACTCAAAGGAAGGTATCACTTGTCTGGCATTGTTTCTTGTTATGTAGCCTTTAGCTATACATATGGACTCTTAAAAATTATATTGACTCCATTAATCTTTGGTTATACTTTCCTTTTGGGTGTTTAGGACCCTACAGTTGGCCCAGATAAAACAATTTCTTTTTACTCTTAAGGTCGTTTGAGGATCTATTCCTCAGGGGTAACATGGGCTTGGGAGGAGACCCGGGCTCCTTTCTTTAACCAGTTCCATCTATGTGAAGGTAAGTCAAAGGTCCTGCTTGAACATGGCTGGCTTTGCTTGGAAGCATGGAGGAAATGTTTCCTCTGTGTTGACCCTCCTATTGACTGGACACTGGTTTAAGTCCATCTGGTCGGGTCTCCTCGGTCTCCTTAATCAGGAGGACAGGTGACCCACCACCATTATAGGACATTTTGAGAGATGCTCATAGTTCCCTGGAACTAGTCCACCTAGGAGGGCAAGGAGCAAAAACTGTCCTTTATGTCCCCCTGACCAAGTTAGTATAGGCCTTAAAGTATGGTTGTTAAACATATGCCATGTAGATAGAGCTTGGGCAAAGACCAAATGCTCTCAGATAAACCTTGCCTAGGCATATATTACATTCTTTGATCTGATTGTATGTATAATTTGTCAGTAGATTTCTGGACTAATATGGTTCCTTCTGGTTTTCTAAAACTAGCTAGGCATTATTTATCTCTCACATTGTCTAACCCTTCCACCATGATTTCCCCTTTTAAGGTGCCCCCGTTTTTTTCCATTTCTCCCTTAATAATACCCTTCTCCTATGGTCCCACCTCTCTTGAGCTCCTCCTTTCCCTTTATCCCCTAGATTCCTTGTATAACCTTCCCTCCCCCCTCCCCTTAAAATAACTCCACTATTGTCCACCTTGTTAACACCTGTTTTCTATTGGTTTTCTCTTTCAGGTTCTTTTTTTTCCTTTACTTCCCTGGTTCCTTTCCATTACCCTGGTTCCTGCAGTTATGTCTGGTTGCATATTTATTTATCAGAGTCTGGTACTAGGATCCACATATGAGAGAGAACATATGTCATTTTTTTTCTGAGTCTGTATTATTTCACTTAGTATAACAGTTTCTAGTTCAATCTATTTTCCTGCAAATTTCATAATTTTGTCTTTCCTTACCATTGAATATAACTACATGGTGTAGATGTATAGCATTTTCATTATCCATTTACCAGTTGAGGGATATTTATGTTGTTTTCACTTCTTAGCTATTGTGAAAAGAGCAGGAGCAAACATAGCTGTGCACTCGTCTCTTCAGTAGGATGAGTCCTTTGGGTTTATGTCAAGGACTGGTATAACCAGATCATATGGTAGATTCAGTTTTAGTTTTTCAAGAGTTCTCCACATTGCTTTCCATAGTGGTGGCATAAATGTACAATCCCACTGGCATGAATGAGCATTTAATTTCTGCTCTGATTTTTGTTATTTCTTCTTGTCTGTTGGGTTAATTTGTTGTTTGTTGTTGCTTTTCAAGTGTCTTGAGTTGCAATGTTAAGTAAGTTATTTGTGATCATTCCAATTTTTCAATGTAGGCACTTAGAGCTATAAACTTCCTTCTAAGGACTGCTTTCAGTGTATCCCAGAGGTTTTGTTGTGTTGTATTGTCCTTTTCATTTAGTTCCAGTAATACTTTTATTTCTTTCTTAATTTCTCCTTTGGTTGTTGCTTTTCAAGTGTCTTGAGTTGCAATGTTAAGTAAGTTATTTGTGATCATTCCAATTTTTCAATGTAGGCACTTAGAGCTATAAACTTCCTTCTAAGGACTGCTTTCAGTGTATCCCAGAGGTTTTGTTGTGTTGTATTGTCCTTTTCATTTAGTTCCAGTAATACTTTTATTTCTTTCTTAATTTCTCCTTTGACCCATTCATCATTCAAGAGTGTGTTGTTTAATCTCCATGTGTTCATGTGGTTACTGGGGATTCTTCCAGTGTTGATTTTAAGCTTTATTGCATTGTGGTCTGATAGAATGCATGGAATTATTTCAATCTTTTTGTATTTGTTGAGGTTTGTATTATGCCCCGGTACATGGTTGATTTTGGAGAAGGTTCAATGGGGCGCTGAATAGAAAGTATATTCTTTGGTGCTTAGGTGGAATATTTGGTAGCTGTCCTTTAGGCCTATTTGATGTATGGTATTGTTTAATTCAGATGTCTCTTTGTTAATTCTCTGTCCTGTTGACCTATCTAATGGAGACAATGTGGTATTGAAGTCCCCTACTGTTAATGAGTTGGGATTAATCTGGGTCTTAAAGTCCTGTAGTACTGTTTTTATGAAGCTGGGTGCACCAGAGTTTGGTGAATTTATGTTCATGATTGTAATATCATCTTGGTTTATTGTTCCTTTGATCAGAATTAAGTGGCCTTCTTTGTCTCTTCTGATTAGTTTTAGTTTAAAGTCTATTTTATCAGATATTAGAATAGCAGCACCTGCTTTTTTCTTAGTACTATTCGTTTGGTATATTTTTTTCCATCCTTTCACCTTAAGGTAGTGCCTGTCCTTGAAAGTGAGATTAGTTCCTTGCAGACAACAAAAAGATGGGTTTTGTTTCTTAATCCATTCAGCTAGTCTGCATCTTTTGACTGGGGAGTTCAGTCCATTGATATTTAAAGTTATTATGAAAGATGTGTGTTGAATCCTGTCATTTTTATTTCTGTTCTCATTCTTGATATAGCTGTGCATTTCCACAGTTATACCTTCATTGAGTTTCTTTCCATAATCCCCTGTGTATAGTTGCTCCTTTCTTCAGTTTTTTGTATTGCTTCCAGAACTCTCTGAGGGGCTGGTTTCTTGAATTCTTTATTTATTTATGTCATGGAAGATTTTTCTTTCCCCTTTGGCTCTAATAGACATTTTGCCTTGGTAAAGTAGTTTGGGTTGGCATCTGTGGTCATTTAGAACTAGGAATACTTTGTTCCAGGCTCCTCGGCTTTCATAGTTTGCACTGAAAAGTCAGCTGTAATCCTGGTGGGTTTTCCTTTATATGTGATTTGTTGTTTTTCTTTTGCAGATTTTAGTATTGTCTCTTTGTTCTGAACGTTTAGTGTTTTTACTATGATGTGCCATGGAGAGTTTCTTTTCTGGTCCTGTCTATTTGGTGTTCTATGTGCTTCTTGTATTTGTATGGGCATGTCTTTTTTTAATTTTGGGAAATTTTCTTCTACAATCCTGTCGAAGATCTGCTCCATACTATTATCTTGAGCTTCTTTTCCTTCCTGTATGCCTATGATTTGTAAGTTTGGTTTTTTTATGGTGTCACACAATTCTTGCATATTCCATTCTTGTGTTTTTTTAAATTTTCCATAATCTTTGCTTGAGTGTTCTAGTTTGTCCACTTTATCTTCTAGTCTTGATATTCTGTTTTCCATTTCATTCATCCTATTGGTGAGGCTTTCTCCTGTCATTTCTAATTGGCTTACTGAGTGTTTCACTTCCTTCTTCATTTCAGCCTGAGTTTCTTCAATATTTCTAACTCTTTTCTGAATTCTTTCGGGAGTTTATCCCTATCTTCCTTCAGTTCTTTGATTTCTTTCCTTGTGTGTTCTTTAAATTCACTGAATTCTTTTATCCTGTTTATAATTGTTCTTTTAAGTTCCATATCCTGTGTTATCCCTATCGAGTTCTCATTGTGCTCCTCTAGAGGACTATTGGTACTTGGTGGGGATATTTTATTTTGGTTTTTTCATGTTATTATTTTTTCTTTGTGACTTTGACATGTGAATTTCCTTCAGAGTTTCTGGTTCTTGTGTGAGACTCAAGCCTTCCTTTGTTGAGTTTAGATCTGCTTCTTTTTGTAAACTTTATGTGCCTTTGTGGTTTACTTTTTGGGCATGAAAAGCTGGTTGGTCTAGGCTTCAGGTTCTCTCTTTTGATTTTATATTGCAGTGGCCTAATTGCTTTTGTCTTCAGGAGTTCCCACATTGGCCCAAGTGAGATGAGGCTCAGATGATATCAGGCTTTCTCCTAAGGTCTGGGTCCCTCCAGGAAAGATGCTGCCCTCAAGAATTTGGGGGCTGGGCTGGCCTGGGAGAAGGGCCCAGGATAGATGCTGGTCTCAGGAAGTTGGTGGCTGTGCCACCCAATTAAAGGGAGGTCAAGCAGGTTATATTTTCCTTTTGGGTGTTTAAGAAACTACAGTTGGCCCAGATAAACCAATTTATTTTTACTCATAAGGCCATTTGAGGATCTGTTTCTCAGGGGTCACATGAGCTTGGGAGGAGCCCCTGGCTGGCTCCTTTCTTTCACCAGTTCTATCTATTTGAAGATAAGTCAAAGGTCCTGCTCGACCATAGCAGGCTTTGCTTGGAAGCATGGAGGAAATGATTCCTCTGTGTTGACCCTCCTCTTTGTAAACTGGACACTGGTTCAGGTCCATCTGGTGGGGTCTCCATGGCCTCCCTGAACAAGAGGACAGGTCACTCACCTCAGCTACAGGACATTTTGAGAGATGCTCATAGTCCCCTGGAACTAGTCGACCTAGGAGGGCAAGGAACAAAAACTGTCCTTTATATCCCTCTGACCAAATTAGTATAGACCTCAAAGTATGGCTGTTAAACATCCAAGAAGGTTAGTTCCACAAGTCTGGTACTTTTAATTACCATGTGCCATGTAGATAAAGTTTGGGCAAAGACCAAACTTTCTCAGATAAACCTTGCCTAGACATATATTATATTCCTTGGTCTAGTTGTATGTATAATTTGTCAGTAAATTGATGGACTAATATGGTTCCCTCTGGTTTTTAAAAACTAGCTAGGCATTATTTATCTCTTGCATTGTCTAACCCTTCCTCCATGGTTTCCCCATTTAGGGTGCCCCCATTTTTTCCATTTCTCCCTTAATAATGCCCTTCTCCTGTGGTCCCACCTCTCTTGAGCTCCTTCTTTCCCTTTATCCCGTAGGGTCCTTGTATAACCCTCCGGCCCCCCCTTAAAATAACCCCATTTTTATCCATATCTCCCTTATTAAGGTCTGTTTCCTACTGTTCTTCTCTTTCAGGTTCTTTCTTTTCCTTTACCTCCCTGGTTCCTTTCAATTACCCTGGTTCCTGTAGTTATGTCTGGATACATACTCACTTTTCATGGTTTGGTTCTAGGATCCACATATGAGGGAGAACATACACCTTTTTTTTCTGAGTCTTTGTGTTACTTCTCTTAGTATAACAGTTTCTAGTTCCATCCATTTACCTGCAAATTTCATGATTTCATCTTTCTTTACTGCTGAGTAAAACTCCATCATATAAATGAACCACCTTTTCACTACCCACTCATCAGTTGAGGGACACTTAGATTGCTTCCATCTCTTAGCTATTGTGAAAAGAGCAGCAACAAACATGGATGTATAGGTGTCTCTGCAATAGGATGAGTTCTTTGGGTATATATCAAGGAGTGATATAACTGGGTCAAATGGTAGGTACATTTGTAGTTTTTTAAGAGTTCTCCACACTGCTTTCATAGGGGTTGAACAAGTTTGCAGTCCCACCAGCAGTGGATGAGTGCTCCCTTTTCCCCACCTCTTCTCCAACATTTTTTAAAGGTTAAAAACTCA
>NW_008332149.1:6251303-6264772 GCF_000622305.1 Nannospalax galili | reverse complement strand
GCCTCCTTTGATGTACAGAAGCTTTTAAGTTTAATGAGGTCCCATTTGTTGATTCTTGGCCTTGTTTCTTGAGCAATTGATGTCTGGTTTAGAAAATCGTTTCCTACACCTATATCTTGTAATTATTGTCAATGTTTTCTTCTAACAGTTTCAGAGCTTCAGGCTTCACAATGAGGTCTTTGATCCATTTGGAGATGACTTTTGTGCAATGTGAAAGATAGGGGCTGAGTTTCATTCTTCTACAGGTGGAGATCCATTTTTGTCAGCATCATTGCTGAGCATGCTGTCTTTCCTTTAGGGAATGTTCTTGGCCTCTTTGTCAAATATCAGGTGGCTGAACTTGCATGTACTCATATTTGGGTCTTCAATTTTGTTCCATTGATCTATGGGTCTATTTTTCTGCCAGTACCATGTTGTTTTTATGACTATAACTCTGTAATACAGTTTAAAGTCTGGTATAGTAATCCCCCTAGCATTGCTCTTAGTGCTCAGGGTTGCTTTGGCTATCTGAGGTCTTTTGTGCTTCCATATGAATCTTATTGGGAATCCCTACCACATGTAGGCTGCCATGCACTGAGGCCTGCGATGGCAGGTGGTAACTGGGAACTCACATGTATGTGGTTTGAGTCCAACTTATCTCTTTCTGGATGTTCTTGAGGTGGCAATACAATGCTTTTTGAATGGTTAATACCTTTTCATAGTTTAAATTCTAAGCTGTATCTAAATTTATTTTGGCTGGTATGGGGAATTTGTGCTGGGGATAAGACCTAGACATTTGCACATTTGAGATAAGCAATCTACCATTAAATCACAGCCACAGAACCTACTTTTAAATTTATTTATAGAGACAAGTTACTCAGGCTGGCCTCGAACTCATTCTGTATCCAAGACTGGCTTTGAGTTTGAGATCTTCCTGCCTCAGCTTCCCTAGTAGCCAGGATTATAGGCTTGTACCACCAGGCCAGGCTCTGATGAGAGTCTTATCAATTTTGTCCCCCAGCTGCCCTGACCTCCCAGATTCACAGGCACTTTCAAAGAAGTGACCCCTCTGCTTGGTGTCTTATATATGTCTTGGGTATTAAAACATATAGTAAAATGTCATGTGGTTTTACCTCAGGAACGAGAACATCTATCCAAACAAGTGCCAACATGGATTCTTATTTTCTTCCTCTTCCTGACAAACTGATTTGTAATTTTTTCCACTCAAAAAATAAATGGCTTGGGGGTATTTCTTTTTAAAAATAGAATATCTTTAATTTATTCTTTGATTATGTGATACATGTAAACATGTATCTTGGTCATATATACCTCAGCTTCCCCCTGCCATCCCTTCTGGGTGTCTCCAACATGCCCTCCTCCTCCTTCCTGACTTCTTCTTTTTTTTTTGTGCCCCATTGAGTGCAGTTAGTGCTGTCTGTTGGGATGTTAACTGATTGTGTTGGCCTGATCTTGTGCAAGTAACCATAGCTGCAGTGAGTTCAAGTGTGCGATGTCCATGTCACGTCCAGAAGACAGAATTTCACAGTACCCCTCCCCATCCTCTGACTCGTACATTCTTTCCACCCTGTCTTCCATGATAGTCAGCTTGGGAAGTTTCCATTCCTGTTCAAGAGATTTGGCTCACTTGCTTAGTTCTAGTTGCCGAGTATTCTGTGTAGAAGAACATTAACACACACACACACATATATAATAGATGCATGTTAACACACACACACACACATATATATATAATAAATCATACATAATACACATATTTAGCCAGGCCCATCTGAGCTGCCCGAATAGGGGTTTTTATGCATAGCCTGGGAGGGCTTCTGTTGGCCGTTGTGGTAACAGCTTCCTTCTGGGTATGTAGCCAGCCTGTAGTCATAGAAGGCTGACCAGAGCCCCTAGAGAGCCATTAAGGTAAATGGGACTGAGACCAGCCCTGGGGACAGTGTCCCTCTCAGCGAAGCATCAGGGAGATTATCAACTTTGAAGGAAAAAAATAAGAACTTGCTGTTGTTCTACAGATGAGAAAGTTGGGTCCTGGTGGGTCTTGAGTTTCTGGGGCTGCCTGGAGGCTTGTAGGTGGTCCTGGCTCATGCTCAGGGCAAATTGCTCCCACATGTCTGACTCTGTAGCACCAAGACCTGATGTGTTCCAGGGGCATGCAAAGCAACAGATTTGAGATCTGGCTGGGTGATGGGGTGGCCTATGGTAAAACCTCATTGTTTGGATTTATTTATTTTTATTTTCTGTGTATGAGTGTTTTTGTCTGCATGTATGTAAGTGCACCTATGCCCTGCAATGCCTGTGTCAGATCCCCTGGAACTGGAATTACGGTTGATTGTTAGCTGCTGTGTGGGTGCTGGGAACTGAACCTGGGTCCTCTGCAAGAGCAGTCAGGGCCCCTAACTGCTGACCCATCTCTCCAGTCCTCTTATCCCTAAAGTCCTCCTCTTAATAAGTATAGGATAGAGCATGGACTCCTCCCTTTCCTTACTTTGAGGGTGGCAAGCCCTATTGATTTGGAAACTGCTTGTTGCTAGTGATGGACACCTTTGTGCTTGGCTAATGGGGTAGAGCCTAGGAGAGTCATGGCCAGAGGAGGGGTCTTGTCAAGGAGACATGTAAGGTACAGGAAGGAGGCTGTGGGTTCTTTGTTCCAAGAACAAGCTCAGTACTTAAGAACAGTGCATTGTGGAGGTCAGTCAACGTGGAGGGAAAGTGAAGGTACTTCAAACACTAGCAGGTAAATTGGTGCTTTTGTCTGTCTTTGACACAGAATCACAGAGGGATCAGGATCTTTGACATCATGCAGATCTCGGTCTAAAATACAAAGCTAACCATGGCCTTGAGTCAGTGACAGCCTCTGTGGGTCTCAGCTTCTCTATCCTGTACAGACACTAGCGTGAACCTTGGTGGGCTTCCTGACATGAAGGAAGGACACGAATGCCAGCACGGGAACACATGCAAGACCTACTTGCATTTTCCTTTCTCTGGTTACAAAGTTGAAATACAGTCAAGTTTTCCTGTCCTCCTCTTCCCCCTTCGCAGTGTGTGCGGCATACACATCTCAAACTCTTTGTAACTGTGCAGCTGGGTAATTCAGCAAGGAAATCCTGAAAACCCATTGTCTCTGTTATTTGACTGCACATATGTGTGCAACAAGAGGTTCAGTGGAGAAGGGTTTGACTTACCGAATTCTAACTGCAGACCTGCTTAGGTATCAGTCCCTTGATCTGTCTCCTTTTTCCATCTCAAATGACTTATTTTAAGGCCCACTATAAAAGTAAGCTAATGCTTAATTGTCTCACTGTAAAATATGTAAAGTATTACACTATCAGGGCTCATTAACTAAAACAGAGCTGCCGTTTAGTAGTCCATAAGGTTACTTGTTAATGAACACTGCAAATGATTCTCCTAACTGCCTAAAGGGTAATAACAGACAGCTCGAACAAACAAGTTCCCAGTCCCTGGGGGCATGGAGACACTGGATCATAATTAGACAGAGGGGCAGAGCAGCCATTTGTGTTTGTATGGTCTGTATTTTCCTTTGTCTTCAGGTCCTAAGAGGTGGGGAGCACTTCTTCCTGAATCTTATTGGGGTGAAGAGTCCCTCCCTACCCAGTGGAGGTGGAAGTCACCCCTGGATGGTATGGAGAGTCCAAGATTTGCCCCTACACATGGATACTTTTTGGGTAGAGTGGTAATGTCAATGGCTCCCCTGAGGCAAGTGCTTAGACTCATTATTTTTATCCATTCCATAGTTCTGAAATAGAGCAGAGAGTAAATGTGGGAGTGAGAGAGTTGTATTTGCAGGCACTTGTGTGTTAAAAGCACTTGGTTCTTGGAAGACAGCATGATACTTCCTTGCAAAATTAAACATAGATATGACAATTTGTCTCTGGATGGGGATCCAAAAGAACTGAAGCAAGAATTGGAACAGCATTAACGTGTGCCTATGACATGTGCTATTTACACAATCCAACAGGTAGAAACAATGCAATGTCCAATGAATGTGTAAAGAAAATGTGACTATGTACAAAAACAGAAATATCATTCACCTGATGAAGAAATGAAATTCTGATACATGGAAAAACCTGGATGAAACTTGAAGGCAATATGCTAACAGAAATAAACCAGACATGAGAGGGCAAATAGATGACTCCGTGTCTCTGATGTGCCCAGAGTAGTCAAATTTATAGACAGAGAGGAGAAAGGTTACTGGGGGCTGGGGGAGTAGAGGGAGGGAGACTAGTTTTTTTTTTTGGTCTTTTTGAGACAGGGTCTCCCTGTAGCCCCAGCTGTCCTGGAACTCACTATGTAGACCAGGCTGGCCTTGAACTCACAGAGATCCGCCTGCCTCTGCCTCCCAAGTGCTGGGATTAAAGGCACCACACCTGGCCTGGGAGACTAGTTTTTAATATTTAGAGTTTTAGTTTTGGGTGATGACAAATTTCTGGAGATGGATGGTGGTGGGGGTTTCCCAACAGTGTGAATATATTTAGGGGCACAGTCTTGTGCACTCAAAAAATGATCAAATTTGGGGCTGGTGAATGGCTCAGTGAAGAAAGGTGCTTGCCACCAAGCCTGATGACCCAAGTTTGATCCCTAGAACCGATACAGTGGAAGGAGAGAACTGACGCTCCTAAATTATCCTCTGACCTCCATGTGAGTCTGTGGCACACACGTTACTTCCCCCCATCTCAATCAATCAACCAATCAATCAATCAGTCAATCAATCCAATCAATCAATCATCAATCAATGTAATAAATAAAGTAATAAAGTTGAAATGGTAAAGCTGATGTTATGTAGATTATTAGCATATAAAAAACAATTGATCCTAATTTTAGGCAAAACTGCTCTATGGTCAGAGGTGGACAAGAACAAGGTCCACACTGTGCCCTGATCTGGCGGCTGGGTGAAAGAAGACAAAGGTGAGGTAGAGGTATGGGCAAGTGTCTGGCTCCTTGGTGGGTAGGCACGGGGCCAGACCAGGGCAGCTGGCAGTGTGGATGATGGCACCATCTTCTCTCTCACTACTGTGGGCTTGGGTTCCAGAGATGATGCTGGCTCCCATGATCCTTTGGTTCTTGTTTTGACAATATTGTTGGGCCTCCATTACCATGTTGTGAGATCCTGAACAAGGCACATAGATTCTCCTAGTCCCCATCTGTCAGTAGAGGGCCTGATAGGGAATATCCCTGAGGCTTCTGACTCTTGATATCCTACAATGCCAGGGATACCTCTGGAGGTCTTTGACCATGGAATGGTCACCACACAGACTATGAAGAGCTTTGAGGTCCTTGAAGTTAAGGGTAAGAGGGCCATTCTGGGCTCCTACTTTAGCTGTCGAGCTGGGCCAACAGAACTATCTCCCTAAGGCCTTTTGAGATTTATAGATGATCCTGGGGGAGGGGGCAGAGGGAGAGAGCATGCATGTGTATGTGTACACGTGTGCAGATGTGTGTGTAGGCCAGAGGACAATCTCAGGTGTTGTTTCTTAGGCACTGTCTATCTTTTCAAAATTTATTTTTTGAGACAGGGTCTCTCGCTGGTCTGGAATTCACCAAGTAGGCTAGCTGGCCAGAGAACCCTGGATCCACATGTCTGTGCCTCACCAGAGCTGGAATTACAAGTATGTGCCACCACACCCAGTTTTGGAAATTCTTTATCGTACGTTTTCTAAGACAGCTATCCAAAAGCAGTTAAAATAATTGTCTTTTGCTGCTACATCATTTCTTTAGCCACTTGTTACATTTAATTAAGTTCTTTCTCCGGGACCTGCGGGAGATTGGTGGATAGATATGAAAATTTCCCCCATTTTCCAGATGAGAAACCGGAGGCTTAGGATGAAATCAGTCGCTCAGCTCCCAGGGCTCCTCAGTGAAAGCATTGCAACTTGATGGATGCCCATTCCATCTGCACACACTCAAATATCCATCACAGTGAGTGTCTGTTAGAAGCTAAGTGCTTTCATTTCATAAAGCCTTCATTTAATTCTCACTGTGACCCTCTGAAGTAGCTATTAGCACCCTAGTTTTATTGAAAGGGGATGTGGCTGCTTAGAAGGGTGAAAGGATGGGCCACGGTCCCACAGCTAAGAGATAGCAAACCAGGATTTTAACTCGGGTGCCCCTGAGGCCAAAATGGGTCTTGCAGTGTACTTCCAGGCCAGTTTAGGTGGGGACTACTGAAGTCCTTAGATCTGGGCCTACACCAGGCTAGGAGGAGTGCTGCCCCTCTTGCAAAATAGGCATCTCTGTCAAAGCCACAGTCTCACTCTTCCAGGGCAGAAGACAGAGTGCTAGATGTGCCCCAGTGTGCACTGTCATTCGACAGCAAGCCATGTTGTCACTGTGGTTAGAAAATCTGGAGATTCCTGGGGGAAGGGCTATAGAGGCGCCCTCTCCACAGGATCTGATAATGCTGTCACCATAGGAGTGGCTGTGCTTGGCTCTTGGTCATGCTTAGTAGAGGTGGACTGAGTTGGGGACTTTCTATTCCCAGGAGCGGCTTTACTTGTTTGCTCAGGGACTTAGACTTGGGGACCCCTCATGAGAGTTTAAGGATTTATCGGTAGCCTCCAGGCTCCTCTCTTAGAGAAGTGGTCATGACCAGACAGCTTGTTTTCACAGTTTTGGCAAGGCAGCTTGATCATGAGGTAGGTATGAAAATATTCAGGGAAGGCAATGACTCATAATTGAGGAGTCAGAGGAGACACGTCCAATTGAATGTGGTTTTAGAATAAAATTCAACTGGCCACCATGGTGTGAAAGAAACCTGGTCCTCAGAGGAAGAGGTGGAGCAGGGAGGATTGGTTCCTTTAAGAAGCTGTCGATGTCATTTGGATCCTTGTGTGGATTAAAGTATGATGTGATTAGATGCAGGTCTTGGCATATGCAAAAAGTCTCAGCTTCCAAAGTAGGGCTTTTTAAATGTGCGTGTGTGTGTGTGTGTGTGTGTGTGTGTGTGCGCACATGCCTCTGTATGGGTGTGCAAGCACTTGTGTGCTTGTGTGTGGAGGTCAGAGGTCAACTGTGTATCTTCCTCTATCACTTTTTACCTTGTTTTTTGAGACAGAGTCTTTAAATTTGGAACTCACTGATTCTCCTACACTGACTGGCCAGCAGACCCCAGCATTGGGATTACAGGTGCCTGTGACTTTAAATTTTCATTACATGCATGCTGGATATCAAACTAGACCATCACACTTGCACAGCAAACACTTTACTAGCCCTCCAAATAGGATCTTAGATGGTTCTTATTGGCTGGTGCCCACATGCTGGTGGAGAAATCTGAGACTGCAGAAACCCCATGGATCTTGATGCCTAACCCAAATTCTTCACTTCAAGGTCTGTACCCTACTTCTCTGCTGTGATCCAATCCCATGATCCTCTCCTGCATCATCCAAGCTGCTCACATTACAATTCCCCTAGGGTCATATTCCTTAAACACTTAAAAAATTTTATTTATTATTTTTATTTTGTGTGTATGAGTGCATTGCCTGCATGTATGTGAGTGCACCCGTGTTGTGCAATGCTGCGGAGGGCAGAAGAGAGCTTTGGATTCCCCTGGAACTGGAGTTAAGGACGGTTTGGAGCAGCCATGTGGGTGCTGGGAATCGAACCTGGCTCCTCTGCAAGAGCAGTCAGTGCTCTTAACCGCTAAGCCATCTCTCCAACCCCAAACATTTTAAACTCTAACTCTTCTTCACAGGAAGAAGAACGTTTTATGCTCTACTTGGAAGACACACACATCCACCTGAACTTTCAAACTCACATACGAGCACTCAAAATTTGCATGTATGCACATTACATTTACACAGTCAAGCACAAACACCCTCACATGCTGGACCAGCAGTGGAAGTAGAATTCCTGGGAATGGTCCCATGGATAATGTTTACTGAAGGGCCACACAGAGCCAGGCTAGATGAAGAACACAGACAGTGGCTGTGCAGGTGCTCACAGCCTAGCAGCAACTGGCAGCTTAGGGCAGAAAAGGCAGATGAGGAAGAGTGTTGTTAAATCTTAGTGAGGGCTGGAGCCCTGGTGTGGGGGTCCTAACAAGAGCTGTTGTCGGGGGGGGGGTACAGCCTGTATCAGGAGTGTCATGCTAGGACTAGGAGAGATGGGAAAAAAATACCCTTATGCTTTCAAACAGTGACACCTGTGAGTCAAATCCAGCCAGCCAAACAGCTAATGAGAGGACACTTCAAGGGGCCTATAGTGACCAGAGCAGCCTAGGGAAGATGGAAACAGGAGATGAGGGGTGTGGACAACCAACTGGACAGTTGTTGACAAATGCACATACACTGCTTACACACATGCTGGTCAGACATAGCACATAGCCTTAGAGTACTGGTAAAAGTGGCTTTCTCTCCTATAGGGATGTGGTCTTATGTCAGCATGTAGGGCTGGCAAGTAAACATCAGGCTGGGTGCCTGCAGTGGGCTGGAACATAAAGTCACCCTGCTGGCTATTCCCCATGGCTCTGCACACATGTGCAAAACTGACATCACATGTCCTGAAACAGTGCTTACTTTTGCTGCGTGCATCGATCCAGTTTATTTCCATCCTGTCTCATTGAAGTGATGGTTTATAAGCTGGAAAGATAGCTCAGGGGTGAAGAGAGTTTACTTCTTTTGTAGAGGATCTGGGTTTAGTTCCCAACACCTACATGGTGGCTCACAGTGGTCTATAACTCCAGTTACAGGGGATCTGATGTCTATAACTCCAGTTACAGGGGATCTGATGCCCTCTTCTGGCCTCCACATGTACCTGCACGCATGTGGTACACATAAACTCACGTAGGCACACACATGTATACATAAAATAAATCTTAAAAAAGAAATGCTGGTCTTGACCTAACTAATGAGTAGCCAGTGCAGCTTTGAAAAATGGTTCTAGCTCATGGCTTGTGGAGCTTTCTAGAACCTGATAACCAGGTATAGTTGTGTTTTTATGTTGCAGGATGGATTTCAGCTTGGTACTGCACCCTATCTAGGCTTTGACTCCTCAGAGGCATCCTAGCTGCCTGCAGGGGTCAGAGCCTGTGTGGCATTACTGTGCATTTGGTGTTAGGGGGTTTGGGTTCAAATCCTCACTCTATCATAGGTGACATTTGCTCTAGGGTCCTCATCTGTATTATGGGATAACTTACAGACATTTAGATTTAAGACATCAAATTAAAATGAGTAAGGTCAGTAAGGCATGAGATGCATGTCCTGTATAGCCCTCAAAGTCAGTGAGAGCTGAGCTTTCTTTTTGACTCCATAGACCAATTGTACAGTGGGAACTGGGCATGACTGGACACTGATTTGTTGTAATGACTGAATGAGATACAATTATTGTTCTTGGTAACTACTTTTAGTCTCTAATTTTCTAATAAAATCTAAAAAGTCATTATAGCACTTGGGAGGTTTTCAACCCTGAAAGAAGCAGGAAGAGACATGTTTCTCAGTCAGCTGTTCATAGCTCAGGGGTTGCCTGGTCTTAACGGGGAGCCAGCCACCAGTTTTTGCTTTTCTAAACAGAACTAAATATGTCAACTTTTTGTGTCATGGGACACTTAGCGAGCAGCAGAGGAGCCAGGTACATGGATCTCCTGTTTGCTACATCTAAAAAGAGAAGTCAGGGACTGGAGAGATGACTCAGCAAGTTACAGCACTGGCTGCTCTCGCAGAAGACCCAAATTCAGCACCTAGCACTTACATGATTGCTAACAACCATCTGTAACTCCAAGGGGATCCAATGCCCTCTTCTGGCATTTGTGGGCATTGCATGGCATGGGCACACATGCATGCAGGCAAAACATTGTTACACATAAAATAAAAATGAATAGATAAAAGTTAAAAAAAGATACGTCAGAGTACTCAAATTTGTTCTGCACTTTGCCTTTATAAGGGGGAGACACATAGGGAGAGAGGAGCCAAAAGCAGGATCTGTGTGGAGAGGGAGGTTCTGGGCAGGTCCTGGGGTGAGGATGATTCTGATCTGCACCTCAGTCATTTGGCATATGAAACCACAGTCACCTGAAGCCCGATGTCACCTCTCACCCTGGTACTGGTGTCCTCGGCCTTCTCCCAGTCCCCAACTGCCATTCAGTCCAGTGTCAATGGAGTCACAGTGGTGGCTGAAAATACCACTAGCTACACCTTAAAAGAAGACAGCATGTCACCCTCTGCCGTGCTTTGCCTGGCCCTTCGGTTTTCAGGTCCCGCCTTGGGACTCCTCTCCCAGAAAGATATCCCTGGCCATCCCTGTCTAGTTAACCAACCATTGTGCTCACTGACTCCCCCATCTGAGTGTTCTCCTAGGTCAGCCTCTCCCTCATTTCTGGAAATTCATTCTGAGCTCAGAGTTCCCTTGGATGAGACAGGGATGGTTGGGCGTGGAACCTGCTTGGTTCATCTCCCCATCCTGACCCCCAGTGGGGAGCTGTGCACGTGGTGAGTGCTGACTCCATGTGTGTGGAATGAATGCAGCAAGAAACCCTTAAATACACAGTTTCCTAACTTCCTGCACTTTGCAGGAGTGTGGTGAGCCTATGACCTTCAGAAGAGGCTACTTAGTTAAATGAAAACCAAATGCAAATCCAGATCAGATCTCTCCTGCCCCAACTTGTCATTTTGTGTCAGGAAACCAGCACTCAAAATAACTTTTAGGGAAGAAGAAATTGAAGCACTGATTCACCAGTTCTGATTTTTAGCATTTTATTTGTGAATTCTTCTTCCCACAATGATGACCAAAGTAATATATACTTATCATAGAGAATCAGATAATGTAGGGGAACAAGACAAGAAAGTATAAACTTTCTGAAAACATCCTCCTGAGAGAAAACATGTACCATCAGAACAGAGTACATTTTTGCAAAATTTTCTTGTGCACGTGTGTGTGCATGTGTATGTATATTGTGTGTGCTAGTGCATTTTTATGCATGCCACAGTGTGCATGTGGAGGTCACAGGACAACCTCAGGTGTCGGTCCTTGACTTTCACCTTGTCTGAGATAGGGTCTCTGGTTGGTTGATGTGCATATGCCAAGCTACCCAGCCTTCAAGCTTCCAGGAACGTTCCAGTCTCTGCTTCTTATCTCACTGTAGGAGCACTGGGATCCAAACTCAGATCCTCATTTGTGTGCAGCAGTGCTTTATCCACCAAGCCATCTCCCCAGCCCTCATTCCAGAATTTTTCCAGGGGATACAAACACACTCACACCATGTCAGTTATTGTCACTCTGTGGACATTTTTTTTCCATCAATAAACTTAACCCTGCACTATGTCATTCTTTATAGGCACCTCGTATTCTGTGTATAGGTGGCGTCATAGTGTAGCTGGCTCTTCACTACTAGGCACGGAAGTTGTTGCGCTCCGTTTGAAAACAATATGAGCATTTGCCTTGGATGCAGCTAGGACTGAGCCGCATGACACCCAAATCTAGATGGAGAATGATAAGCTTTTTGTCCTAGAAGGGGCTTGACAACCAGACCTGTTTATTCCCTCACTCAATAGACAGTGTGTTGACTGCCTTGGAGGGAGAAAGGACATTCACTCCTCTGTCAGGACCACAGCCATTCGGATGGGAAGGAAGGAAGCAAGCTGGGTGTTTTCAAGTGCAGGAGAGAAATGAACTGCCCTCTCCGGTGGAGCGTTTGGGGAGCAGAGTTTTCCCCAAGGCCGTCAAGCCCATCCTAGGGGCTGTGGCCCTCCCTCTCTGCCAGTACACAGATGTGTGTTTTACTCTCTGGCATGACAACCTACTAGGGAAATACAGACAGAAAGCCCCAGAGAGCTCCATAAAACGACATAAACATGCCGGTGTCTAAAGGATGAGAAGGAACATCAAGGCCTGAAGATCGCCTCCCCAGTCCCTTCCTTTTCACGAACAGTGTTTAGTTCCAGTAGTAGCAATCAAATACATGTGCGTACAGCATCATACAAAGGCAGCCACGTTTGTGAGCTCTGAGAAAAAGCCTGGTGATGTAACTTGATTGTGTTGACAAATTAACCTAATGAGAATACTTTCCCCACTACGAATTCATTAAGCAAAAATGTGCAAAGACGGTATTTGCTGCCTGTTAACCCTTAATTGGCTCAACACTGAAAACACTTAATTGTGACGTGTGTCAGCAAAATCCCTAATGTAGTTAATCGTTAGACTTACAGAATTATACATCTTAAATGATGATCTTTAATTAAAAATTATTTGGGATTATCTTTAGCCTGTGCTTCCAAGTGAGCAGCTTTGGCACACTTGAGAAAATGACAGTGGTGGCAGGAGGTGGCTTTTCCTGTGTCGCCTATGGAAAAACGGGAAAAAGAGAGAAGCCTTTCTGAAACAGGCTTCAAATATTTCAAATATTTCTGGTGGAACGTGCTGAACCAAGCCAGAGGAGAGGCCCTGCCACTTGGCTGCTGTGTGACTTGGGGTAGATCGCGTCCCTCTAAGATCCAGGGTCATGATTTGGAGAATGAGAAGAGAATTAAGTTGGATTTGGGGGAAGTTTGGTGTTCATAAATAAGCATGGTCACCTATTTGTTGTCTCACCCACGGCAGCACACGGTGGATCGGTTTCTCACTCTACAAGTCCATGAGCAAACATACCATAGACCCCAAAATGTACTAGGGAAATCTAACAAGAGCAACAACAAAATACCAGTAACAAGTAAGGTGGGGCACAATTAGATTTTTTTTTCTGGCTCCCTTGATGCCTGCCTATGGAAGACTCTGGGCATAGCTATCTAATTGCCTCCCCCTTTTGTGGTGGTCCCAGTTGGTGGGGAAGAGATTTTTCATCTTAATCCACAAGCCCCATAGAAAAGAAAACACTTTTCACAAGTTTTTTTTTTTAAAAAACGATTAGGTTCTGGAGTTGTGCTAATCTGCCTTCCTCTTTCTGTGCCCTGCATGATCCATTTCAGAGTTCAAATCCAAATTATAGTAGCATCTTTGGGTTCCCTGGTGGCCCATCATCATGTACACAATTTTAATGATCTATATTCTGAGGTACTTGAACAGTGGTCTTCCCCCAGAGACTGGGAAGTCTCTGAGGTATGTGTTCAAAAAACACGGCTGGTGGCAGGCCTTGAAACCCCAGTAGGGTTGATTGGGGAGCGGGTAGGGGAGGGGAGGGGGTGAGCAGGTGACCACCTGGTCAGGGATTTGCTGCCCACTCTGCTACATGGTGGCCTAAGACATGAGTCACTGTAGGTGATGAGGAGTTGGGAACAGTGTGGGGATGGATGGTGAGGAGCTGAAATGGAAGAAGTGATATTCAACCTGGGTGCTCGATTCTCCTTGTTGTAATTACAGATCAGGATCAAAAAGAGGGCCAGGTTCTCTGGGTGGGGCTACTCTCATGGAAGGCTGAGGGCACCTCATTCCCTCAAAGGTCCTTGATGATTCTTGTAGATAAGTTCCTTGGTGGGTCTCATGGGCTCATGTCAGGAGGCCAAAGAGCCTTTCCTCCTCCTCCTCCTCCT
>NW_008332149.1:6198150-6251280 GCF_000622305.1 Nannospalax galili | reverse complement strand
CCTCCTCCTCCTCCTCCTCCTCCTCCCCTCATTTTTAATCCTTTTTTACCTCTTCATCTCACACCAAAGGGGCTCCATAGAAACCCACAGAGCTAATTGCTGGTGGGCTGTAGTGCTCCTGAGACCTGTCTTCCATGACGCTCCAGGAGTGTCCCCGTCTGTGTCTTGGGCTTTGCTGTGTATTGGACTGATTGCTCTCCTAATCAATGGGATGATTCCATTGTCCTGGACTGGGGCGAAACTGCTTCTGTGCATGGGAACCACCCACCTCCAACACAGCGCCTGGATTCTCCCCGATGACTGGATCCATCTATTAGAGGAAGATCACATGAGATGGGGGAAGGCCAGTGGGGGATATAAACTCTCCTCTTGACTGGCTTCTTGAGCTTCCAGGCTGGTGGGAAGGGATCACAATGCCCGAGAAGCACACTTCATGTACCAACAACTTGGGAGGAAGCTCATGGGGGAAGCCAGAGAGAAGTCTTTTCCAAGTATCAGTGTGAGCTTGCTCTTCCCTCTCTGATGAAACTGTATAACCAAGGAGAACAAATAAAGGCTTAAATGCAGAGCCTTTATGGTCAAAGCAAGAGATGGTAGCTTGCAGAGAACATTTAAAAGTGATTAGTTACTCTGTGAATGCATTTCATTAATGAAGTAGAGCATGAATAAACTAAGATCTACTGGGCTCTCCACCAAGGCCTGCTCCTGGAACACGCTCCTCAGGAGAAATCACAGTTTACCCGCTAGTGGGCATTTCTTTAGTCCCTCCAACTGTACCTATTTACCAATCTTGTTCTACCCGCATTGTATGGCTGTGTTTTCTGTCAAAAGTCCTAACTTGTAATCATAAAGACACATGCATCATTCCACTTGTCATATAGTACTCTGCTGTGTCTCCTTCTCCATTTACAGAACAGTCTCCTACTGATGGACACATAGTTACTTCCTATTATTCATAGTCAAAAACAAAATGTAGGGCTGCAGAGATGGCTCAGTGGTTAAGAGCACTGGCTGTTCTTGCAGAAGACCCAGATTCCATTCCCAGCACCTACATGGCAGCTAACAACCGTCCATAACTCCATTTCCAGGGGATCCGACACCTGTAGACACTGCACGACACACGTACACTTACACACATGCAGGCAATATACTCATACACATAAAATAAAAATAATAATTTTTTTAAAAAAGAAACAATGTGTACATGTTTTTCATGAGAAAGTATCTCTTCCATGAAGAAACATTTTCCTGACAGCCTAGAAATCATTCATTATGTTTGGGGTTTGGGGTCACCAGGGAAGGGTGGGATACGATGGTGGGTTCCACAGGGGAGCAGGGCCCATGCAAGGTCAAGAAAGGTGAACCAAGGCTTCAAAGAGGTGGGGAAAAGGGGCAAAGGGGCTCAAGAGCGAGGAGAGGCAGAGATGTGGCCAAAGACACTGCCATGGGGAACACAAGGGCCCAGAATGAGGATTCGGTGGCTGGGTGTAGCTGGGAAGGATGTTTTGGGGGAGGGGGTGTTGGTGGGCAAGAGCAACTCAGTCAATTGGTGCTCCAAGGCAATGGTGGGCTCAAGTATGGCTCTTTAGAAGGCCCCTGAGTTTATTCCCATCTCCAAGGTACTGGAAGGGGCTCTTGTGCAACCACTTTTCTTTCTTCCCCTGGTCCAGTACCTCACATTTCCTTTCTTGGGTAACTCATTACCAGCCACCTGCTATCTCCACAACTTTCAGGGGGAGGGATCAGCTGGAGCATCACCAGCTTCATGAAGTCTGGAGTGGGTAGATGGGTGAGGGCATCCAAGATGTTCACAGCCACCTTCAAGGCTTGCAGGGATGTGATACCCCAATTGCCTCTGACTGATCCACAGGCTCTGGGTTCTCATTGCCATCTCTGTAGCCTCACTGCTTCACAGAGATGCCAACCGTGGCCATCACCTGATCACACCTTTACTGTGAGTTTGTTGGAGAAAGCCTTTGACCCCTACACTGCTCTGGAGACATGGTAGCACCCTTCTAGATGGATGTGAGGAGCCATCCCGAAGTGTGGACTCTAGAGGGATGGAGAGGGTGGGGATGTGGAGGCCCGGGAGGCAGCATTAGTGAATGTCCCTTCCAGTACTGGAGTGAGGACATCAGTCCCGACGATATTCTTGCCCTGTCTGCATTCCTAGCAGGAAAGGTACAGGAGGGAGCCCCAACTGTGCCTCGATTTTCCTTTGTGCCTCAGGTCTGGCCCCCCAATCTCTTGGCAAGCTCCCAGAGTGGGTCTGAGAGTTCATGTCTTCCTGCTGGGTAGAAGATGATGAAGACCCATTGTGCAGAAGTGAGGGGACATTGTAGGAAGACTTCCAACATCTGCCAGGTCTGTGCTTGGGCTTCTCAGTTTAGGTTATGTACTGTTAGACGTTCAACCCTCTGTGGCTTTCAGGAGGGGACTGGAGTGAGACTAAGGTGAGGAAGAAGAGAAGCAGGTTGCAAAGGCCCAGCCCTACTTCCCTGGCTCTGAATGCTGTTGAGGACCTCCTTCCATTTTAAGAGTGGAGGTACAGAAGGTCCTGGCAGCATAAAAGCTAAGCCCGAGCTATTTAACTGGGGTGTGGGCTAGAGGCTTGAGGCAGTGCTCAGCTTCAGGTTTAAGTGATACAGAACTGCATCTTGGGAAGGTAGAGAGGAAGAAATTCTGGAAGGCTCAGTGACTGCGTTGCGACTCCACCCAGTGACCCAACCTCTGCCTTCACCTTTCCTTCAAGAGCCTGATTAATGAAGGTGACTTTTGTCAGGTGAATGAGTAATTAAAAGAGCTTCTAACCTTTGAGGCCCTTAGGAGTCCCAGGTCAAAAATAATGATCTGGTCCCCAGAGACAGCTAATACCATGGTAACGAGAGAGAAGCCTCCAGGAATGGAAGCAGTGCAATGCCTGGCACAGTCTCTTGTCATACCTGAGACCAACTGTGTGTCTCAGAGCAAGCACCCGAGCTCTCTGAACCTGTGTTTTGTGTGGAAAGTGTGGATGACACCAGTCCAGATCTCCAGCTGGGGGAGGGAACAACAGCTGTGAACACAGTGCATGTGGACCGGGAGCCTGGAGCCCAGCAGGCACTTAGTGAGGGTTGTTACTCAGGATACTCTGCCCGAGATGTCAGTCAAAGTCCTTCCTCTATGTGCCCCCACAGTCCCACCTGAGGCTCCACTTTTCTCTGTGCTGTCAATCAGCCTGAGTCTCAGGAAGATCCCACAGGGAGCTTGTGATGGTGGGTACTCACAATGGCATCGGACTGCCCTAAACCAGGTGTCTTTCCTGGAGCCACCATTTCCTCAAGAGCATCTGGATCCACTGCCTTGCCCACCTGTGCATTTCTCTCCATGTCCTGTCCTTTCACAGATACTGAAGGCAGTATGAGTCATGTGCTTCCTTCCCACTTTCCCTCCTGTACTAGGAACCTGCAATTTTCTTGGTCCAAACCTGTCAAGTATTTAGATAGTAGCTTTGCCAAAAGCATTGTCATGATGGGAACATCCCACCCCACCCATCAGTCAGCATACAGGTCTGAATACGATACCCTCAGGTAGGGACCTTCCTGGAATATTGTGGTTTTTCCTGGCATTCATGAGGTGGGCTGATGCCCAATATTCAGCTGAGAATGGTAAGGACCAGGCTGTGGGGCCTCTGGGATGGAGGATGTCCCAGTTAGAGAAAGGTTTGGGGCACCTAGGGAAAGGAAGCCAGTTCCTTACAGGCTGATGGAATGAACTGGGAGTTAGGAACCAGTCTACTATGCCTGGTAGAGGAGTATAGAAGGGTAGGTTTAAGGCCTCTCCTCGTTGCCAAGGATAGAAATATGGCATTTGTGCCGACTCAAAGGCTGGTAGGGAATTCCTAGTAGAGAACTGAGCTATCCCTGACCAGACAATGAGGGCACTTCATTTCTGGAGAAGAGGTTGTCTTCTCAGCACATCCATGTAGTGTCTGTATACGTATCCCTGAATTTAAAACATATAATGTGGTGAGCCCAGGTACCTGTGTATCACTGGCTGGAAGATTCTTAGTAATGCAGATGGAGTTAGTGAGTATGATGTCACAATGAAAGGAACTAAAAGGAACACATCACCAAGGTGTCGCCACCGAGTCATGGATCTCTAGTGTGCTTGGAGGCAGCTACAGTCCTCCTCCTGCTCCTCTCCTCCTCCACCACCTCCTCCTCCTCCTCCTCCTTCTGCTCCTCTCCTCCTCCTGCTCCTCCACCTCCTCCTCCTGCTCCTCCTCCACCTCTTCCTCTTCTCCTCCTCCTGCTCCTCTCTTCCTCCTCCTCCTCCTGCTCCTCTCCTCCTCCTGCTCTTCCACCACCTCCTCCTCCTGCGCCTCCTCCTCTTCCTCCTCCTCCTGCTCCTCTCTTCCTCCTCCTTCTCTTTCTGCTCCTCTCCTCCACCTCCTCCTTCTCCTCCTCCTCTTGCCCCTCTCCTCCTCCTCCTGCTCCTCTTCTCTTCCTCCTCCTGCTCCTCTCCAACTCCTCCTCCTGCTCCTCTTCTCTTCCTCCTCCTGCTCCTCCCCCTCCTCCTCATGCTCCTCTCTTCCTCTTCCTCCTGCTCCTCTCCTCTTCCTCCTGCTCCTCTCCTCCTCCTCCTGCTCCTCCACCTCCTCCTTCTCCTGCTCTTCCACCTCTTCCTCCTGCTCCTCTCCTCCTCCTGCTCCTCTCCAACTCCGCCTCCTGCTCCTCTTCTCCTCTTCCTCCTGCTCCTCTCCTCCTCCTCCTCTTCTCCTCCTCCTGCTCCTCCTCCTGCTCTTCCACCTCCTCCTTCTTCTCCTCCTCCTGCTCCTCTCCACCTCCTGCTCCTCTCCTCCTCCGGCTCCTGATCCTCCACCTCTTCCTCCTCCTACTCCTCCTCCTGCTCCTTCTCCTGCTCCTCCTCCTGCTCCCGCTCCTCCACCTCCTCCTTCTCCTCCTCCTCCTGCTCCTCTTCTCCTCCTCCTCCTGCTCCTCCACCTCCTCCTCTCAAACATATTTTCCTTTAGGTGTGGGGATGGAATGTGGCATGCAGGCTGTAAGAAAGAAGTTCTGTTCTCTTCCTCCTCCTATTTCTCCTGCTCCCATTCCACCTCCTCCTCCTGCTCCTCTCCTCCTCCTCCTGCTCCTGCTCCTCCACCACCTCCTCCTCCTTCTCCTCTCCACCTCCTCCTCCTCCTGCTCCTCCACCTCCTCCTCCTCTTGCTCCTCTCTACCTCCTCCTCCTCCTGCTCCTCTCCACCACCTCCTCCTCCTGCTCCTCTCCTCCTCCTCCTGCTCCTGCTCCTCCACCTCCTCCTCCTCCTTCTCCTCTCCACCTCCTCCTCCTCCTGCTCCTCCTCCTCCTGCTCCTGCTCCTCCACCTCCTCCTTCTCCTCCTCCTGCTCCTCTCCACCTCCTCCTCCTGCTCCTCTCCTCCTCCTTCTGCTCCTCCACCTCCTCCTTCTCCTCCCCCTGCTCGTCCTGCTCCTCCACCTCCTCCTCCTGCTCCTCTCCACCTCCTCCTCCTCCTGCTCCTCTCCTCCTCCTGCTCCTGATCCTCCTCCACCTCCTCCTTCTCCTCCTCCTCCTTCTCCTCCTCCTGCTCCTCTCCACCTCCTCCTCCTGCTCCTCTCCTCCTCCTTCTGCTCCTCCACCTCCTCCTTCTCCTCCCCCTGCTCGTCCTGCTCCTCCACCTCCTCCTCCTGCTCCTCTCCACCTCCTCCTCCTCCTGCTCCTCTCCTCCTCCTGCTCCTGATCCTCCTCCACCTCCTCCTTCTCCTCCTCCTGCTTGTCCTGCTCCTCCACCTCCTCCTCCTCCTGCTCCTCTCCACCTCCTCCTCCTCCTGCTCCTCTCCTCCTCCTGCTCCTCCTCCTGCTCCTGCTCCTCCTCCACCTCCTCCTTCTCCTCCTCCTCCTGATCCCCTCCTGCTCCTCTCCTCCTCCTTCTGCTCCTCCACCTCCTCCTTCTCCTCCTCCTGCTTGTCCTGCTCCTCCACCTCCTCCTCCTCCTGCTCCTCTCCACCTCCTCCTCCTCCTGCTCCTCTCCTCCTCCTGTTCCTCCTCCTGCTCCTGATCCTCCTCCACCTCCTCCTTCTCCTCCTCCTCCTGATCCTCTCTTCCTCCTCCTGCTCCTCCATCTCCTCCACCTCCTCCTGCTCCTCCACCTCCTCCTCCTCCTGCTCCTCTCTTCCTCCTCCTCCTCCTGATCCTCTCCTCCTCCTGCTCCTCCACTTCCTCCTCCTGCTCCTCTCTTCCTCCTCCTCCTCCTCCTGATCTCTCCTCCTCCTCCTGCTCCTCCACTTCCTCTTCCTACTTCTCCTGCTCCTCTCCTCCTCCTCCTCCTCCACCTCCTCCACCACCTCCTCCTCCTCCTTCTCCTGCTCCTCTCTTCCTCCTCCTCCTGATCTCTCCTCCTCCTCCTGCTCCTCTCCAACTCCTCCTCCTGCTCCTCTCCTCCTCCTCTTCCTCCTCCTCCTGCTCCTCCACCTCCTCCTCCTCCTCCTGCTCCTCTCCTCCTCCTCCTGCTCCTCCTCTTCCTCCTCTTCCTTTTCTTCCTCTTCCTTTTCTCTCCTCTTCTTCCTCCTCCTCCTTTTCATCCTCTTCATTCCCTTCCTCCTCTTTCTTCAAAAGTGGCAGAGAGTCCATTTTATTTTCACTGGGAAATAAACCTTTTTCTTTTTGGTCTTGGAAAAAATTGCCCCTATCTATTTTCAGTTGATTGTTCCTGGTTCGAGTGCATTCCATTGCCCTTGGCTCTGGTGAGTGTCAAGGACAGGTGACCCACACCTATCTAGGAGGTCGAATTAGAGATCTTTCTTGGTGCTGTTTGGAATGAGGCATTTTCCCCCAGATACAGATACTGGGAGCTATGCAAGCCTAAAACTATTGGCAGCCACATGGGGAAGTCAATCTGAAAATGATGCAGCCAGAAAGGAGAGTTTAGAGATGGACAGAAACACATTCTTTTTGTGCATCTGGATTCAGCCATGCTTGAAGGCCACTCCAATTATCAGTTGAATGAGTGTACAAATGCTTAAGTAATACTGTTTTTCTGACTTGTGTTTATGTTCTTGGCAATCCAAGCACACTAGCTAACTCAAGGTCTTCAAGGCAGACCATTTGGCTATAGGGGAACTCAGGTTAAAAGCAGCTCTCTGTCTGAAACATCTCTTCTGGGGATTTCATAAACTCTTCCAGTTCATTCACTGATGTCTTTCCTGTTAATTTTTCTTGCTACACTTGGAGTGGAGTGTGCTGTGGAATGCTCTAATAGTTACTTGGGAATTTCTGAGATGTGGTAACATCTTAAAAATGGGTTCATAGGCCATCTGAAAAAGCAGGCAGTTGGGGGAAACTAGTTATCATTGACTCCTCAAGCTGGAGCTGTGAACTCCCAACTAACTATACCAGGATACAGAGTTACAGCACCATCAAATTACCTGACGATTGCCTGCCAATTCATGTTGTCATATTTCTGTCTTGTCTAAGGAATTTTATTTATTTAAAGATAATACCCAGAACTTCTAGGTAAGATGGCAGATTAGAAGCTGCCTCTGTGTGACCCAGGGAAAGAAAAGAGTCAGGATAAAAAACAAGAGGCTCTATTCCTATAAGTGAAAGAACAAGAAATATGGAATATTTCTCTAGGTGAGATCTTCTTTGAAGAGGAATAGCCAGGAACAAGGAGAGCAATCTGGAGAGATAATAAACTGACTGTGAAGACTTAGAGCTTACACACTGTGGATGGAGAGATGACCAGAGCAGTGCAGGCTCTGCAGATGATGCTGTGTGTGATGCAGATGCTTGAAGCTGAGATTCCCCACTGGTGTCTGAGAATAGCCTGAGAAGGAGCTACCTCAAACACTGCCCGGGTGAACAGCATGTGAATAGACTCTCTGATGGGCATTAAATCTAGTGTTAAGTAAAAGTATATCCAAAGACTAATATAGACACAAGTGGATGGGCCTTCTACACCCCCATGAGAGGTCAGTCATAGAAAACTCTGTGTGGAAAGTACAGTCTCCAAAACACCAGGGAGGAAATTGGGACTGTTAGGCTGGGGGTGGGAGGTTCAGATTGGGGAATTCTGGCAGAAAATGGAGCCCTTCCTCTCAGCAGGAAAGACATTGGACTTGAATTACTTAGAAGAGTGTCCTTCCTGCCACCTGCAGAGACTCTTACAAAAGACAGCCAAGAGGGAGGAAGAAACTACATTCAACCTAGGCAGAAACACTGACCGAAGTTACAGTATCTTCTTAGCATTTGATTTCACATTCCTATTTATTTATTTACTTATTCACTTTACACCTTTGTACTTTGATTGCTTAATTGCTGTTTAATTTTGTATCTCACTTGATTAGGCTTTTATGACTTTCTTTTTTTATATATACATTTTATTTATATTTTTATTTTATGTGTATGCGTGTATTGCCTGTGTGTTGGTAAGTGCACCTGTGTCGTGTAATGCCCGCGGAGGACGGAAGAGGCTGTCGGATCCCCTAGGACTGGAGTTACAGATGGTTGTTAGCTGCCATGTGGGTGCTGGGATTCGAACCTGGGTCTGATGCAAGGACAACCAGTGTTCTTAACCGCTGAGCCATCTCTCCAGCCCCTTATGACTTTTTCTTATCTACACTTACTCTACAATATTTTTTCCATTTTTTCATATTTCTCTAGCCCCATACACATCTCATAATTTATACTTTCACTCCTTTTTTCTCCCCCAGTCCTTCCCCGTTTTGCTACTTAATTAGCAATGCCCTTAGCTGTAAAAAACTATAAGCTACAACTTTGCCAACCAGTATCCTATCACTACTGTCTCTTAATCTTACTGTGGACACAAGTGAAATAATCAAATGTCTTCTGCTGCAAGCTAAAACCAGGTCTGCTGTCAAATCATTGTATCATCTGTTATGGCAGTTAGTTGCCCTGCTAAACAACAGTGAGGAACATAAATTCAAATGGAGACTACTTTCCAGGAAGACTCCTGTGAAATAGAACAAGCCAGAAAGAGAGGGGAAAATGAAAACAACAACAACAACAGCAAAAACCCAGAGGACACATCTATTCCAGCAGATGAACAAAGACAGCAATGAAACACAAAATATGGCACAACAAGCTGCTGTGACACCCTTACAAGCTGATGACACCAACACTGGAAACTAAAGATAGCTGAAATGCTAGAAAAAGATTTTAGAGTCCTACTTTTTAATAGTTTATTTTCTTTATTATTTTTATTTTATGCATATGAATGTATTGCCTGCATGTATGTAAGTGTACCTGAGTCATTCAATGCCCTCAGAGGTCAGAAAAGGGCGTTGGATTCCCTGGAACTGGAGTTATGGATGGTTGTTAGCCACCATGTGGGTGCTGGGAACCGAACCTATATCCTCTGCAAGAGCAGCCAGTGCTCTTAACCACTGAGCCATCTCACTAGAGTACTGTTCTTACAAACAACCACATAGGGGCTGGAGAGATGGCTCAGTGGTTAAAAACCATGGTTGTTCTTGCAGAAGACCGGGTTCGAATCCCAGCATCCACATGGAAGCTAACAACGGTCTGTAATTCCAGTCCCAGGGGACCTGACAGCCTCTTCTGACCTCTGTGAGTCTTGTACAACACGGCTGCACTTACCTACATGCAGGGAATACACACATACACATAAAATAAAAATAATAAATAAAATTTAAAAACAGAGGAATCAGATGAATGAAATAAAATCAATTTAATCCAAAAATAGATTAAATACCATGCCATAGTTAGCTTTTGTCAACTTGATATAAACCTAGACAAACCTGGGAAGAATCTCAGTTGAGGAGTTCCCGCCATCAGATTGGCCTGTGGGTATGTCTGTAGAGCATTTTCTTCATTGCACTGTGAGTGGGACTGTTCTTTGGTAGGAAGCTGAGCAAGCCAGAGGGAAGAAGCCAGTAAGCAGCATCTGTCCATAGTGGTTTCTATATTAAGCTCCTGCCTTGAGTCCCTGCCTTGGCTTCCGTCCCTGATGATGGACTGTAACTGTAAGGCAAATAAACCCTTTCCTTCCCTAAGTTGCTTTTGGTTGGGTATTTTATCACAGCAACAGAAAAGAAAATTAGGACAGAGCAATTAGAGAAGAAATTAAAAAATACATAGAAAAAATTCAGTAAGGAAACACCAAAGGAGCTATAGTGACAAAGATAACATGGTACTGACACAAAACAGACATATAGATCAATGAAATAGAACAAAGTAGCTAGAAATAAATCCACATGGTACAGTTACCTAATTTTTGACAAAGGTATAACAATACATTGGTTAAAACGGCAGCTTTTTCATCAAAGGTGCTGGGAATACTGGATATCCATATGTAGAAGAATGAAAATAGATCTGTATCTCTGGCCCTGTGCAAATAGCAACTCAAAGTGGAGTCAAAAACTTTAATGTAAAACCAGAAAGTTTGAAACTCTCAGAGGAAAACATAAGGGTAACACTTTTCCACATCTAGGCATAGGTAAGGACTTTCTGAGTAGGACACCAATAGCACAGGAAATAATCCTAAGAATTGACAGATGAATTACATGAAAGTAAAAGCTCTACAAAGCAAAGGAAACAATGAGCAGAGTGAAGAGACAGTCCACAAAATGGTAGATCTTTGCTAACTATATATTAGAAAGGGGGTTAGTACCTAGAATACATAAAGAATTGCAAAAGTTAAACACAAAGTCAAATCTTACAATCAATGAATGGTCTAACAAGAATAAAGTATGTATGAAAATGCAATAATGAAACTTACTACCTTGTATTGTAACATAGTAATTTGAAAAACTAAATTTTAAAAAAAGGGTAACATCTGTCTGCATCCTGGTCTATTTGTCTATTTATTATTGGTACTTTGCATGTGAAGACTAAGGCTCAGAGGAGTGCTTCGGGGTGGTTCAACCTGGGGCTTGGTTGTTTGTTTCAAAGGGAATGCCTGGAGCTAGCTGAGTTCTTGCCTGGCCCTAGGAGTTAGGACCATAAAGGAGGAATGAACAAGGATGCAGATGTGAGTGTAGGGCAGGACAGAGGTGAGTGGAACATCATCAGTTTGAGTGCGCTCTAGCTTCAACCGAGGCCAGCTGGTTTCCCAATCATGACATGACACTTAATGACTTCTGCTACACTGCAGAACGGGATGATATTTACTGATTTCTGTCACTGCAGAACTTGAGAGCCAGTGGTAGACCAGGTGGCCAGCCAGATCCAGGGTTTAAACGATGTCACCTCATTCTCTCTCTCTACTCTTTTATTCAGTGCATCCTCTGTAAGCCCCAGGTAGATCTCCTCCTCATGGTCATGGTCCCAGACAGGAGTTTGCCCTTCCCCCCCATTCCTACTGATACCTGGGAAAGAATTCTTGCCAATTGCCAGTCACTCATTGACAAACTTGGAGACTTAGGTCACATGCTCTTCTTAATCAAGTGCTAAGGACTGAGTATGGAGTGTTCTGATTGGCCATCCTGGAAGACGTGAATGTGGACCATTAGTTGAAAGTCCTATCAGAATTAAGTGAATAGGTATTTCCTGAAGTAAACAATGGGAGGCAGGTCTAAAAGTAAATCAGCTGGCTCACGCCATTACAATAACCAATTTCTGTTCATGTATCAACCCTACTGGACCAGTGTTGTCTGCCTGCAATTAGTGGATATGACATGCTCTGAATGCTGCCTCTGAGCTTTAGGGCACAAGGGGCTTTAAAAGTCCACACTGACCCAGTTGGAGAAAGTTCCTAGTAGCATCTTGTAGAAGCCGTTCCAGAGTCTCAGAGCACATCATCAATTTGCTCTGGCCTCTCTCTGACCCTATTTGCCTGGTTCCCAGGACCCAGCAGCACATCCTCAACTAAAAGACACCTTGGGATAGGAAGCCCAAGATGCAGGAGCAAGTTTGAGGACCCTTTCTTTTCTGGCGCCTTGCAGCTGACCTTAAATATCTTCTTTTGAGAGAAGGAATGTTTTAGGGCTTCCTTCTTTCCTTCTACCCTAGATGGAAGGAAACAAACCAAAGAAGAAAAGATGGAAGAGGAGAGAGTGTGGGGCATTTTATTTGGAGTTGGTCCTTATCTTCCCAGTCAACAGCATCCCATGAGGAGGAGGGGAAATGACCTGGACACCTGGGATCTAGAGCCAGATCTGACCTGCTGAGTGGGAGCCCCTTGACACCCCAAGACCTGGTGTCCTTGGACAAATTGCTTTGCTACTATGACCATTATGTCTTCCCAGTAAAGAGAACATGGGGCTACTATCCACTTTATTGGGCTGTTGGGATATTTGAACATACCAAAGGCTTTGGAAACCATAAAGAATTTGAGAGAGAGAGAGAGAGAGAGAGAGAGAGAGAGAGAGAGAGAGACTATTAGGAAACTCATTGGATGGACCAGGAAGTTTGTTCTGCCTGTTTCTGTGGTGCCTTGGACATGGCAGAAACTCAGTGAGGGTTTGTAGGATGCTTGGATTCCCAATTGCTTGTTGGCATTGTAGTAAGTAGATACAGTGCTTGGGCTGTGCAATGTTTCAGTCTCAGGTCCCTGATGGGGCTGTTGTGGGGGAGCGCTCAGGACCAGGACACCAGGGCTGCTGGTAACTTCAGGATACTGGAGACCTTGACTGTGCTGCCAAGGTCATTTGCTGCATGGAAATGGGACATCTATGAATTTATCAGTTCAGCCAGAAAGGCAAGTGTTTAACAGCAGGCATAGTGTGTGTGTGTCTCATGTGTGTGTTTCTGCCCGTATCTTAGGAAATGTAGATGTTTCTCCTTTTTTCTTTGGGGAATAAATTACTGTGACTTTATAGCCCTTATAGAAGTCTCTGGAAACTCCAACTGGATGGATCCTAAAACCCAAATTCTTTTCCAAGCTTCCAACTCCCCCAGATCCCCACCAAGGAGGGAAAGGGGTCAGCTTCCTAGACTCTGACAGACACTCATTCACCCTCCAGATTGAGTAATCTCAGTGTGAGCTTCTAAGTCTTTTTTTTTTTTTTCTTTCCTTACATGAGTCCAAGAACATGGCTGAGCCATCCCTCCCAGCCTCATCCCTTAGAGGGTGGAGGGGCTACTTGGCAGTCAAGCCACCACTTTGACTAAGATGCTTGACCAATCAGAACAGAGCTGGGGCTGACAGGAGCTCCCCTGTCTCCCAGTTCCACTGCTCTGTCCATTTTCTTTCTAATAAGTATATTGATAGCCATTTGATGTCTCTGCCCCACCCACGTCCTGGCTTAGGAAACATCTCTGGTGTTATGTCTGTAAATTGAAGGACTCCCACCTTCCTCATCTTAGAAAAATGTCCTGTGCTGCCAGACAGCCGTCGCTCTGGCTCCACAGTCACCCTGTGTTTTGTTTATGGCAGAAGAGCTGAAATTTATGTCTTCGGAATCTGAGGCATTAACTTTTGTAAATCAGGCTTTGGTGCCCAGAGGTAACAATTACCGCTCTCATTAATAGATTTCCCCAGCCTCACTCATAAAGCAACTGTGGAACATCTCTGGGGATAGGGCGGGGGCAGTGTATCCAGGATCAGGAACTGTCAGATACCCAGGGTGAAGGGGGGCTTGTGTCCCCTCTCCTTAGAGCCTTCCCAGCAGACTTGAGAGCCTGGGCCCTTGATCCCTACACAAGGTCAGATCCCCCTTGCAGTGAAGAAGGGTGCAAAGACTAAGCCAGACTTCCAGGCCCAGGCCTCTAAGCACTGGGTTGGCTCTGGGAGGGGAAAGGGTGGTCTCTTGGGTACTCCAGGGGCTGGGCAGGGTCTTGTGGTCACTTCTTTAGTATTCACATGGGGATATCAGAGGCATGAGGACTTCCCAAGGGTCACCAAGCAAGTTGATGGCTGAATTGGGTAACAAGAAGGCAAACAGCAGGTGGCCAGGTAGAGGGTTTGCCAAGCTTCTCCAGTGTCTTTGGACACTTTGACTCTTTGGTTGGGGCATAAACTGGATTCAAGGGCAGGGAATACGTTCCCCTGTTCTCTAGGGGGCATAGGAGCCACAGTGCTGAGGATGTACAGTGGCTGTGTATGCTGAGAGCTGCCCCCCACCCCCGCTGTACCTTACTGTATGTAGGATCAGATGGGCACTTGATTCCCTCTGTTCTTGCTCACACCCTACCTGAATGTGGTTTCCTTTTACTTTGGGGTGGGCGCCTGTACCTCTTTGATGAATACTGGTTTGTATAAAGAATCCTCCAGCTTTGGAGAGAGACCAGGCTCATCTTCAGTCTTAATGTCCTAATCAGTTAAGTGACACACAGAAAAGCCTTGTCTCTCCCAGGACTTCTCTGTCCTTGTCTGCTACGGACCTGGGTTCCTGTGTGAGGTGTTGTGTGATGGTGAGTGCCCAGCAGAGTGCCTGGCGCTGTAAGAGCACAGACAGCACAGAAGTAGCTTTCAAAGGGAATGAAAAAAAAAGCCAGTTATTCCTCTAGCAACAAGGGACCTGGTCTACCTTCCTGAGTCCATTTAATTCCCCCACCCCCCCAGTTTACTCCCGAGCTCTGGGATGGTCTGGCCCCAGGGAAAACTTGGCTCAGAGAAGCTCTTCAGTTTGCACAGCATGGAGCAGGCAACCGGATCACTGGGCCCCATGCTTCCCTGCTCTGGCCTTCCTTTCCAGTATGTGGACATTAACTCCAGTTTTTGCTTTTTTTTTTTTTTTTTCTTTTTGAGACAGGGTCTCCCTGTAGCCCCAGCTGTCCTGGAACTCACTATGTAGACCAGGCTGGCCTTGAACTCACAGAGATCTGCCTGCTTCTGCCTCCTGAGTGCTGGGATTAAAGGTGTGCTATGAGGTAAAATATACCTACACACAAAATGCACACAGGACTCATTCTTCAAAATGTTCTTAAATATACAATTATCTTCCCAAAGAGAAACTATACATGGAACTTGTCCCCCAGCCTTTTTGTCACCTGTCTCCTTCTGTCTGTGTCAATTTGTTGCATCTACTTTCCTCATACAAGTGGAATCATACGATTTATCCTTTCCCATCTGGCTTATATTTCATTTAGCATACAATGATCTTGAAGATTCATCCATGTTGTAGCATGTTTGAATTTTATTCTTTTAAAAGGCTGAGTAGTATTCCGCCATGTGTGTATTCCACACTTTTGATCTTTCATCCATCAATGAACATTTGGTTCGTTTTCACCTGGTGATTAAGACTGCTATGACCATTGGTGTACAGGTGTCTGAGTGTTGCTTCCAATATGTCTCATATGCATATGATTATGTATACATACATGTTTATATGTGCTTGGTGTATTTATCTAGAAGTGTAATGGGTGATACTATGATATGATAATTCTGTGTTTAATCTTTTTTTTTTTTTTGAGATGGGCTTTCATTATGTAGCCCTGGCTGGCCTGGAACTCACTACATAGATGAAACTGGCCTTGAACTCACAGAGTTCCACCTGCCTCTGCCTCTCAAGTGCTGAGACTAAAGGCGTACACCAACATACCCAGCTGTATGTTTAATCTTTTGAAGATTCTCCAGAGTCACCTTGACTTTCCCAGCAGAAGTGGTAGGGGCGTACTGGTATCTGATGGGATTATCCACTGCCATTGTGTGCTCGTCTACTAAGTTGGAGGACAGAGGCTGTGGCTGGATGGGGAAGCAGACCACTGAAGCTATCATGGGGGTATCTCTGGGTGACTCAGCAATGTCCTTACCTTCCCCACTCTACTTTTGCACCAAGCTTTGGGAAAGGAAATATCAGCTGTGCCCACTGTGGATGGCAAAAGGCCTGGTTGGGTGGGGCTGCTGAGACCTATGGTATCTGGCAGGGCCAAATCTGCCCAGATGCCTATTTTTGTACATGGAGGTGGATGGAAACATAGCCACTCCCCAAATCTATGTATATTTACATATACAAATATATATATAAATATACATATATATTTACATATATATATTTCCAGCTGCTTTCAAACTGCAAGGGAGAGATCAATAATTTTGACAATGACACAATGGGGCCAGAACCATAAAACATTTCCACTCTGGTCTTTCATAGAGCAAGTCTGTGGACTGGTGTTTTGGACTGCAGGCTATGAAGCTAGAATCCAAAGTTCAAGTACTTGCTCAATAATTACCAGGTGATCCTGGACACGTATTACACTTCTCTAGCTTTGTCCTTCCACCTACAAAATCCTGATCATGTCTATCACAAGGGATTGTGAGGGTCAAGTTAACAACCAATAGGAAATGCACAGAGCACGTGAGACCCACAGTTTGGTTAGGAGGTGGTGGGAAGGCCAGTCTTGTTTTCCTGTTGGCAGGTTTTCAACTTCTTTGGGTGATCTTGGCAAAAGGCTTTGTGGGCCTGGGCCTCATTTCCCTATTACATGGGCAAAATTATTACTTTTGTGTATTTTGGTGTGGGTGTGCCTGTGTGCACATGGGTGGGGGTGTGTGTACAAGTGAGTGTGCATGTATGTTAGTGTGTGTAGGCCAGAAGACCACCTCAGGTGTCCTTACTCAGCTACTTTGGTTATTTATTTATTTATTTATTTAATTAATTAATTTATATTTTATGTATATGAGTGTTTTGCCTGCATGTATGTAAGTGTACCTGTGTCATGCAGTGTCCATGGATGAGAAAAGAGGGCATTAGATCCCCTGAAACTGGAGTTTAGATGGTTGTTAACTGCCATGTGGGTGCTAAGAACTGAACACAGGTCCTCTGCAAGATCAGCCAGTACTCTTAACTGCAGAGCTATCTCTCAAGCCTCCATCTACCTGTTTTTTTGGAGACAGGGTCTCTCAGTGATCATCAAGGAGACTGGGCTGGCTGGACATTGAGCCCCAGGTATCTGGGCTGGCTGGACATTGAACCCCAAGCCCACTTTAAAAAAAAAACAACAACAACAAAAACATGGGTTCTAGGGATTGAACTTGGGTCCTCATGCTTACAAGGCAAGCATTTTCCTCAGCCAGGTGGGGAAAATTATTTAGGAAAGTAAAGTAAGAGAAGGCAAAGAAGTCCACAATAAATGGAAGTTGCTCAGTTTGGCTCTCAACTTCTCCTCCATCATCCATGTACCAACCAGGGTCTGAACATTCTGCAGAATTCAGGGGGCACAGCAACATCTGTCTTGGTCCCCAAGTGCCTCTGAGGTGCCAGCCAGCCCCCAGCACAAAGTACAGATGACAGGGCCCAGAAGGAGTAGGCATTAAAGTCTCCCTTTCGCACAGCTTGGCACCCAGCCTAAACCCAAGGCTACCTGAAACAGTGCCAACCTGCCCAGCACGTCTGAATTTGCAAATTATCTCCTGTTTACTATTGGAGACTCTGCAAAGCTGAAGCTTGTTGTGGGTTTTCATGCCTCTCTAACGAGTCTTGTCAGGGAAGTCTGTCTTCACAGAGCTCAATTAGTGCATTTGTGTACTAGGCTGCTTCGTCTGTAGGTTCACGACTCATAAAAGGATTATTCAAGGATTTTTTTTTCCTGGACCGGATTTGAGCATTTACTGGTTTGGGAGTAGGGGTGGGAAGCTGAACTTTGGGGAGTGGGAACGGGGTCTGGGATTGGAAACTGATGCCTGTTAGGGGGCTCTGTCGCACTGCTCAGCTGTGATGACAATTCACTTGAGTTACGTTGCATTAAAAAAAAAAAAAGTGTGGCGTGAGTCCAGTGGTTGAAATGCAGACACCCACATGTATTTATATTCCCGGGGCCTGGGCCATGTGTGCGACGACACAGCGTGCTAGAAAGTTGTGGAACTGAAAATAACATATGTCTGTCTCAAGTGCCAGAGGAAATTGTAGCTCTGGTGAGAAGGAACAGGGTGCAGATTTAGAGAGGGGAAAGAAATATCTCCTGTGAGCTGTGGTGTTTATCCGCAGGCCCTGGCTTCTCCTCACACATAGCACGAGCAGCCGCAACACTGGACAGGAAAACAAACGCAGAGCTGGGCCCGCAGCTTCTTCCAGGGCGGATTGGCTCCTGGCAGACTGCGTTTTGACCCTATGGCAGGCTCCAGCTGCAGCTTGCAGAGCGCCTGGGGAATCTCATCCATGAGAAAGAAGCTGTGGATGGGACTGAAACAGGGCAGAGAGGAGATGGTAAGCAAGGGTTTCCCCTTCACCACTACACTGCCTGGTAAACATGACTCAAAGACGGTGCTGGGGCGATGATGGCTCAGTAGGTAAAGTGCTTGTTGTGCAAGCCCAAGGTCCTGAGTTCAATTTCTAGAGCCCTTGTAAATAGTCAAAAGCCAGATGTAGTGGTGGATGCTTGGAATCCTACAACTCGGGAGGCAGAAACAGGTGAATCCCCAGGGTTCCCTGGCTAGCTTGCCTAGCCTAGTCTGCGAGCTTCAGGCTAGTGAGACCTTGCTTCAAAGAACATGATGGACAGTACCTGAGGAATGACAACCAAGGTCGACCTCTGGATGTATACAACACATGTGTGTGCACACACCTCCACACATGTGCACCTCTATACACATGAATGTGCCCAGGTGCATACACACACACACACACACACACACACACACACACAAAACTCAAAGAAAAAAAATCTCCAAACCAAGTACTTGCAGTCTTTTAAGAGTCAGAGAATCATCTAGATCTTTTCTGGATGTAGGGACCCCTAAGATCACATTTCTTGTCTGGGTCTTGTGCTATTTTTATGGGATGGTTACTATCCTCTACTTCTAATTTAGAGTGTCTCTCAATATAAATAGATGTGGCAAGGTAAAAAAATATAATAAGTCAAATGTCCTTTTTTTAATTTCTTGAAAGCAAAGTAGCTGACTTGACTTCTCACATTTACTTGGCCAATTTGATGTGATTGGACAGAACCCGAGACATGGAGCACTTTAGATTTGTACAAGCGAAACTCAGCAGAAAGAATGGGGTTCAGATGCCTGCCTCTGATCCTGGGCTTCATCTCTCAGGGTGCCTTTGATAACCTGGAGCCCCGACCCAATCCAAACTCTCACAGTGGTCTGGAACCTTCCTGATAGACCCTTGCCAGTGGATTCAAGCTCCCAGCCTTTAACAGGTATATGGGGTAAGCCACTTATATTAAATGCCATCTGCCTTCCTTGTTTTTAACTTGTAGCGTGGATATAGCCTCTCCACTTGTTACTATCAGGAGAGGATGGGAAGTGTATTTGTTGCTTTTCAACTGTTGCTATGATAGAGCACCATGACCAAGGCAATTTATAGAAGGAAGAGTTTATTTAGCTTACGGTTCTAAGGGTAAGTGTCCATAATGGCAGGGAGGCACGGCAAAGGAGGTGGCTGGAGCAGAAAGCTGAGCGCTCACATCTTCAAGCAGGCACAGGAAGCAGAGAGCAACTAGAAATCCCATAAGGCTTAAGAGTTCTCAAAGCCGGCCCCCAGTGACGTGCTTCCTCAAGCACGGCTGTACCTCCTAAAGCTTCCCCAAACAGCACCACTAACTGGAAACAAAATGTCCAAATATTTGGAGCCTATTGGGGGACATTCTCCTTCAAACCACCACAGGAAGCACTAGGAAAACACTTGGGGTGCAACTCAGGGAAGATGGTGATGTGAGATAAAGCCTGATGGTCATAAGGTCACTTGAACTGTTTTCTGATTCAGCAGCTCAAACTGCAATATGCAATTTTCATATTCCACTCTCCCTTGTGTTAAGAACAGCCTTCAGTCTATCAGGAACCAAAGGCTTCAGAACCTCAAGTCTGGTTGAACTGACAGAGCCCAGCAGCCTCGGTGGGCTAGCACCTGGCATCAAGAGATTCACTGTGGGTGCCCTGGCTTAGGCCTCACAGTGACTGATGAGGGTGGCGCTGTTGGTCCTACTTCCAGAGAGGGAAATTGACAAGCTCCTTTACTACCAATAGAAACTTAACTTTAATGACTCCAAGGATCTAAAAACCATTTTACAATCAATCACAGAAAATTTATGTAGTTATCTGTGAAGAAGGAGTTAGAGGACAAGTATTCACAGACTCACCTCTTGGGAGGCAAGTTCCAGAACCTTCCCATCCTGTGAAGGGACTGAGTACTGCTCTATCTAGTTTATATCCACCTAGAGTCTCAGAATCTGACCTTAATCCAATAAGGTCTTTGTGGAGGTAATTAGCTACAGATCTTGAGATGAAACCATCTAGGACTTAGAGTATACATAAAATCCAGGGACTGAAGTCCTTAGAGAGGACAGGAATCCGACACCAACAGAAGAGGCCGTAGGACAGTGGAGGCAGCAATTGGAAGGACCAGGCTCTGAACTACCAAAGCTGGAAGAGGCAAGAAGTGCTCTAGTTTGAGTTCTGCTGCTGTGACAAATGCCCTGGCCAAAAGCACTTAGGGGAGGAAAGGGTTTATTTCAGCTTACAACTCTAGGTCACAATTCATCACTGAGGGAAGTCAAGGCAGGAACTCAAGGCACAAACTTGAAGCCAGGCCTATTTCCATATACCATTTCCTCCAACCAAGGAAAACTCACTTTATAGCCAAAAAAGTATAGCAGGAGTTGTAGAGAATGCTGTTTGCTAGCTGGCTTGCAGTCTAGCTTATACCCAGCTTTCTTACATAGTTCTAGACTATCTGTCTAGGGATGGTACTGTATAGAGTGGGCTGGGCTCTTCTACATCAATTAACAACCAAGAAAAGCCCTCACAGACACGCCATGCCTAGAGTCAGTCCAGTCTGATCTAGGCAATTTATTAATTGAGGCTCTCCTTTCAGATGACTCTAGGCTGTGTCTAGTTGACAAAACTAATCAGGACAAAGAATCTTTCTAGAACCTTCAGAGAGAGCATGATTCTGCTGACTGACCCTCTTGAATTTAGACTTCTAGCCTCTAGAGTCACACACGTGCATTTCTGATGTCCTAGGCCACCCACTTCAGTTACCACAGCCCTAGAAGATGGACATGTCCTGGAGCCTTCCTGGTTAGCTGTGTAGAACTGCTTACCAGAAATAAAGCCAGGAAAGAGTGAGAGCCGAGCAGATTTAAAGAATTGACTAGAGAAAAAGGAAAGTACAGCTTGGGCAGGCAAAATAAAAGACAGCAATTACCTTGTTCTTTCCCCGAGAGCCTGCCAGGAGAGTCCTTGAGTCTGTGGAATGGCTGGCTGTGCGAGATGCAGGATCGTTGAATGATGTAAGATGATATGATTTATTGCTTTGTTAAGCAATATTTTCAGCCATCGATCTTTCTCAAGCTGAAACTCTTGCTGAAATAACAGAAGGGCCAAGGGGATTTGAACACAGGGAAGGTACCCGCGGGGAAGGGATGGAGCAGGGCTGACATTTCTTCTGGAAAGTGGGAAGTGTGTAAAGTCTTGATTCTAAAAAATCTGCACAGGGTGACATGTGACACAACTTATAATGTAGTGAGTCAGATGTAGGTTGGCTGAGCATTATCTCTGAGGGATTCAGTGGGGAGCTCTAACCCCAGCCAGAGAGAGGGAGGTAGAGCCATTAGCCCTGCTGTGTCACCTGAGAGGCCCAAGCAAATGTGAGGCCAGATGTTGATGTGAAAAACTCACATGATGGATGAACGAGGACCAGCCAAGAACAAATCACAACAGTTCAGCTGGGAAGGGAATGGAGAAAATCTAGACTCTTTTTAAAATATTTTTTTATTATTTTTATTTTATATGTATGAATGTATTGCCTGCATATATGTGAGCACACCTGTGTCATGCAATGCCTTGGAGAGGTCAGGAGAGGGCTTTGGATTCCCCTGGAATTGGAGTTAAAAACAGTTCGTAGCCGCCATGTGGGTGCTGGGAATGGAACCCGGGTCCTCTGCAAGAGCAGTCAGTGCTCTTAACCGCTGAGCCATCTCTCCAGCCTGAAAATCTAGACTCTTGATAACACTAAGTATGGAGCCATCTCTGTGCATATGAGTTCCTGTGCATTGTATCTATTTTACTGAGACAAAAATAATCAGAAGACGTTGTCGATGCCTCTAGAAAAGAAACGATAAACCTGTGTCCTAAAGGACAGGTGAATTTCTATTTCTGGGGCTGAGGGTGGGGCTGGATGGTTCAACCTCAGGAAAACAGAGCTCTGTCACGGGGTGGGGGGTAACCCAGGGGGCAACAGGGTGCTTCAGAGGGAGGGACTCCTTGCTGTGCCTTGGTTCAACAGAGGTGAGAACCACACACAGGTGTTCATCTCTGTTCTCCGCGGTATCCTGGGAGCTGCTGTTCATCTTCCTTCACCTTCCCAGAGCCTCTTCTTGGTGTCTCTGTATTCTGTTCGTGCCTGGATCACAGAGGCCTATAAACTGTACAGATTGATGGGAGGGCAAATGTGGTTAATGATAACCTAGCAGCTTCTAGGTACCGAGGAAGACAGTATAGGGTTCAGGGCTGGCCCTTACGTTGTAAGAGAAGCAGATTATCCAACCCAAGTGACAAGAGTTCCAGAGAATGGTCTGGCTGAACCGGTTTAGTACCTGGTACCCAGCAAACCTTGGGGCAATGTGAAGTGTTGTGTCTACTGGGCTTTTTCCATGTTGAGCTGCATTGCCCCTTTGGTCTGTACTGGGCAGGGGAGGTAGCTGTCTTGTGTTTTATGGAGACTGAGGCACAGAGAATCCAGTGATTAGTCTCAGGTTCCTTGCCTGGTGAGTAGCTGGGTAGGAGTTGAACTCACTACCAGAGTCTCCAACTGCTCTTCCGTACTGATTCTGAGAACTTCTCCTGGCTGAGATCTTAGTGACACTCTAAGCCTTTCTCATCAGTCAGTAGCTTCATGGGAAGGCCGTGCATCCAGGGGCTGACATGGTTGGGTTTCTTAGTCCAGAGGACCTGTGCTGTGTTCTTATCTTACTTCTCCATCATTTGTATGTCAGTTCTGAATAATGGAAAGATTACTACAGCACACCCACCACTCCTACGTCCTCTTCCTGGTCTTGCTTTTTGTTTTCACAAGCTCTGCATCAAGTTTTGTCAGATTTCAGAACGGCACATGTTTAAGGTCATGAGAAGATGGCAGGTGTCTCGTCAGGGCTGTTGGTCGACAAACCACTCAGATCCAGAGGGAAGGAAGCCATCTCAAGAGCACTCCCACATCCCGACTCTATCCTGAAACACCCCTTGGTGTCCTTTAACCTTTCTCTGTGCTGTTGTTTTCTGCCTGGTGATGGAGGGTCAGGCAGTTTCTTGAACATGGGTTGTTCATTCCAGAATGTCTCTGGTTGCCTTCACAACTCTTTCATTTCCCTAAGTTCTGATTCTAGAATCGTGTACTTCTAGATCACATCCAGTGTCTTCATCTAGAGGGTAGTTTAGGCTCCTGTGTTACTGTCACTCTCTTCCCCCTTTTTCTGTCTCTCCTTCTCTCCCTATAAATGACTCAAGGGAGTCAGTCATCCGCCTTCCTCACTCCAAAGCCTTCCTTGCTATCCCAGCTCCTCATGCTGTATGGGTGGAGGGTTCAGGGGTGAAGGAGTAGGAGAATCATCCAAGATAGGCTGGGGGTGTCAATACTAGTGAAAGAGCACAGTGTCTCTCTGAGCCACTCCCCTCAGGGATCATGAAAACAGTAGACTTGTTCAGATGGGGCTGGGATTCCAATGCCAGGCTTGTGAGTAGGTAACGCCACCATACGTATAGAGGTAGAGGGTGTGTGTGAGAGAGAAGGGGATCTGGGCATCCCTGAAGCTGGCATCCAGGGGACTGATGGGGATGGGGCCGCCACCAGCTGAGGCCTCCTTGGCTTTGTGGGTTTTATCTCCCCCCAAAAACTATTTGATTAATAAAATGTATACTTTTGTGAATAGATAATAAATTTTCATAGTAGTGCTTTGATGTGTTATGTTTATTTTGTATTTTTCATAAAGCAGTAAATACAAGTAGTATTAGATTTGACTACAAATGTTTTTTTGACAAGCCAGGTATGTCTTTAATCCCAGGACTCACGAGGCAGAGGCAGGTGGATCTCTGTGAGATTAAGGCTAGCCTGGTCTACATAATGAGTTTCAGGCCAGCTGGGGCTACATGGAGACCCTGCCTTAAAAAGATCAAAAAATAAAATTAAAATAATTTTGAGGCAGGCTCTAACTCTGTAGCCCGGGCTGGCCTAGACCTCACTATGTAGCTTAGGATAGCCTCAGATTTATGGTGACTCATTGATATCAGCATCCTGAGTACTGGGATTACAGGTATGAGCTACCATACCTGGCTAAAATAAACTTGTTGTGCTAGAACAGGGGTCCAGCTAGAACAGTTGCTCATGCTGGTTTTCAGGTGTGCAGACTAGTATATTCTGTGGTAGGGTTTGTACCTTCACCTCTGTCACTGACTTCTGTTGCCTTTGCTGCCCTGAAGCCCACCTTTCATAATGGGATCTTAGCCCTTGCATTCCCACATTTCCCTCTTACAGAAGATACTCATGTCTGGCCAGTTACTGCATAACTTTCCTGGGTTATATGAAGCCCAATGGCCAGGTTGTCCTGGTTACTAGGCAAGAGTTATGTCATTTAAACTCTATAGTGACCCCATTTTGTATTGTTTAAGAAGAGGATTACAGTAACCTCACAGCTAAAGTATACCTGGGTGCTGGGACATTCCAGATGTCTTTTGGGTCTTGTCTGTGTGGAAGGATAGCCCTAGAAGTTTGGAACTCTAGGATCAGGGTGGCAGCACAGTGGCGCTCTGGTGAGGGCCCTTTCTTTGCTGTGTTCTCACATGGTAGAGATGGTTTTGAGGTTTTGACTCCCATAAGCCTTGAAAGGGACCCCATTAATAGCTATTCTGGGTCACTCAGCAGGGCTGGCCTCCTTAAGAAAGGAGCACCTGTACTTCACTATCTGCAATGGCTCCCCTTGGCCTGTTCCAGAAAATGGCAATGGTGGGGGGCGTGGCTGGGTCAAGTGAGTCCAATGTTCAGTCAAGCAGGATGTCTCTTTCAGGTGGCACTGGCCGCACTGGTTATAACCTGGCTGGCATATGCTTATACTTTAAAGTCTCTCACTTTCGAATGATTCTATGGCTATTGGATGGTTCAAGCCTCAACAAGCTGCCACCCAGTGCTGTGAGAGCCACCTTTGGACCCCTCTAGGATGCATGTGAGGAGGCCACAGAGACAGACGTGAGGACAGAGTTGGAGCACCTTGGAAGATGGCGCAGACCATCACACTTCATCACATAGGCAGGGATGGCCCACTTCCTGCCCCCTAAAGACCTGGGAGCCAGTTCCCATCATCCCTGTGGTGGGAACTTGGGCTGAAGAAGGTTGTATTCAGGGTCTTCAGGGTCCTTAGCACCTACTTCTTGAAAGGCAGGTACATAAAATAGCTGCCACTTTACGTGACTTTTCTAATTATGAATCATTTCTCTTCTTTACCACAACAAAAGTAGGATGTTTTCCAAGCACCAGCAACCCCATGAGTCTTGCACCAACTGTTTTAGAGATGTCTTTGTCTCCATCTCTGGATGAGACAACCAGAGGTTGGACAAATTGGAGGAAGTATATGCCAAGGAAAGTCTGAGCTGGGACACAGCTCCTTCCTAGTCATACTTAACCCCATGAACCCCAGCTATTGACTATGATCCTGACTGCTAACCTCATAGATAGCTTTGAGGCTTTATTGAGATGGAATCATGCACTCTTATTTCCTTTCAGTCTTTTGTTGTCTCTGTGTGGTAGGAAGCCATTCTTATTCATCCTCTTGACTAAACATGGTCTAGGACATGGATAACTTAATGTGTTCACCCATTCTGCTTGTGGTATGTGTTTAGATGGTTCCTGAGTATGTACCTGAGCACAATTACTTGATTATAAGATTATGTGTATGCTCAATTTTAAAAGATCCTGCTAGATTTTTCTAATGTATTTGTAACAATTTATATTCCCATCAGCAGTAGAAGAGATAGCATATTAACTCTGTCACATTCTTGCAAAGATTTGGTGTTAATTTCTCAAGTGTTCTGGTATGTATAGTGGATTATCATTGTGACTTAATTTTTTCTTAATGTAAAAAAAATTGTATGTATGATGTGTATGCATGTATAAACATGAATGCACGTGTGCTTGTGGAGGTCAGGGGACAAACTTGGGTGTCAGTCTTTGCCTCCATCTTGTTTGAGACAATATCGTTTCTTGTTTGCCATTGCATGAACCAGGCCAGGTGGCCTGTGAACTTCTGGTGTTTCTCCTATTTCTGCTCCCTCTCTCCCCATATGAGTACCAGGGTTACAGATGGGCTACTACACTTGACTCTATATGGGTTCTGGGGGTTTGAACTCAGGTCCTCATGCTTGCACAGCAAGCACTTTACCCACTGAGGTGTCTCCCTGACCCCATCATTGTGACTTTAATGTGCATTTCCTTGATATTTGTTTATTTGGTTATTCATTTTGTGATATGCTGTGTTTCCCCCTTTATCTACCAATTTAATGACATCTTTCTCATTGACTTCTAGTTCTTTACGTCGTCTAGGTATGAGTTACAGGTTTCCCTTCCCACTCAATTTTGTTTTTAATAGAATATCTTTTATTTGTTCTTTGACAATTTCATTCATATAAGCAGTGCATTTTGGTCATATCCACTCCCAACTGCCTCTCCCATTTCTTCAGGTACCCCAACATACCCCCCTACATGCCCTCTCCTTTTTTGTTGCTAAGAACCCACTGAGTCCAGTTAGTGCTGCCTGTTGGAATGTTGACTGATCTTATTGACCTGATCTTGTGCAGTTCATGGGTATAATGGGCATGTCATATTCGAAGGCAGCATTTCACAACACTCCTCCCCATTCTCTGGTTCTTACATTCTTTCTGCCGCCTCTTCTGAGATGTTCCCTGAACCTTGGTGGGTGGCAGGAGGAGATGTTGATATAGATTGATATAGATTGAGCACTCAGAGAACACTTATTCTCATCACTTTGACCATCGATGAGTGTCTGCATTAACTTAAGTTGATCACTGGAGGGAGAATCATCTTTGACCAAACTTGAGGGCAGCACTAATCTATGTGTATAAGCACTAATATTTGGTCTTTATTTTTTTGAGACTGGGTCTCCCTGTAGCCACAGCTGACCTGAAACTCACTGTGTAGACCAGACTAGCATTAGTATTCAGAAGGCAGCTTGACAACATTTCGTTCAGCGAAACAACACTAGTAGTTTCCTCCTTAGGGCCTGTGACCTCTCAAGGCATGAGCTTTTGACCAGCTTTACAGTACCAGACCTGAATTCCTTCCTGTGAGCAGCCCCTAAAACTAATCCAAAAACTGTTGGTTGCCCCCATAACCTTGGTGCCACTATTGTACCAGTAGGCGCATCTTTCCTGGCAGTAGGTTCTGCAGTATTCAGGTTGGTTTCGGGATCTCATTGGTGCACATTCTCTTTTAGCAGCTGGCTTAGCACCTTCCCTCACTATGGAAGCTAATCAGAAGGGAGGAATTTTTCAGATCAATTCCAGCTGGATTTCTCTACGTCCTGCAACCAAAATATGCTGTCTTCAGCAAAGAGGCTCTTACCATATAATTATGGTGGCTAGCCAAGGGTGGTGGCAATAGCCGGTGTTGTTTGGGGATCTCTGGGGTCTCCTTGACTAATTGCTTATAGGGAGGCATCCTATGCCCGGTGCTGAGATTTTCATTTAATAACCATGTCTTCTAGGGGAATCATTATCCACCCATGAAGGGTATCTGTGTTCAAACTCCTTCTAATTTTTTCAAATTATAGCTTTTAATTAGCTTGCAAAGTAGTGGGGTTCCATAAGGGTTTTTCATGCATCTTTAGTTTTGTTCAATCCACCCCACCTCCTCCACCCTTAGCATCCATTCTGTCCCTGTCTAAACTTTTAACTTCCAGTATTTTCCCCTTTACCTTCATATTAGAAGTGTTTTACTATGTCCTCTCCCTTTTAGACCTCTTCCCTTATTCCTCTCATGGGTCCTTTTTTAATCTTCCTGGGCTCTATAGATACTCTGAATTAAACATACAAATCTGAAAATTCAAAGCTAGGATCCATAAATGGGAGGTAACCTGCAGTGTTTGTCTTTCTGGGCCTGGGTTACCTCACTTAGTATTTTCCAATTCCATCCATTTCCTGGCAGATATCATAATTTCATTTTTATTTACAGATGTATAAAATTTCATTGTGAATATGCACCACATTTTCATTATCCATTTGTCAGTTGATGGCCATCTGGACTGATTTCATTTCCTAGCTCTTGTGAATAGAGCAGTAATGAACACAGATATAGAAGTTTCTTTGTAGGAAGATATAGCATCTTTTGGGTATATGCCCATTGTATAACTGAATCATATGGTAGTTCTAGTCTTAGCTTTTTGAGAAACTTCCAGACAGATTTCCATAGTGGTTGCACCAATTTGCACCCCACCAAGAATGAATGAACATTGCCCTTTCCCCATATCCTCTCCAGCATTTGTTGTCATTTGTTTACTTGATGATAGCCATTTAGACTGGGGTGAGATGGAATCTCAAAGTATTTTTAATTTTCAGTTCTGTGATGATATGTGATGTTGAGAACTTTTACAAAAATGCTTATTAGCCATTTTTCTGTCTTCTTTGAGAACTCTCTGTTTAGTTACATGGCCCATTTTTAACAGTGAGTTGTTTTCTTCACGTTTATTTTTCAAAGTTCTTTGTATATTCTGGATACCAAGCCTCTGTCAGACTGATAGCTGCTCGAGATTTTCTCCCATTCTGCAGGGTGTTTTTTCATTTGATTGACAATTTCCTTTGCTGTAAATAAGGCTTTTTAATTTCATGAGGTCCCATTTGTTGATTATTGGCTTTATTTCCCAAGTGTTAGGAATTTTTTTCAGAAAGTCCCCGCCTATGCCTGTATCTTGTAGTATACTCTCTACTTTTTCTCTAATAGTTTCAGAATTTCAGATTTTATGTTGAGGTTCTTGATCCATTTAGAGTTGATTTTTGTGCAGGGTGAAAGATAAACATTTAGTTTAATTCTTTTACAGGTAGATATCTAAGTTTTCCAGCACCATTTATTGAAGGTGCTGCCTGTTTTCCAATGGGTATTTTTGGCATCTTTGTGGACAATCAGATGGCCTTATTCATGTAGCTTTGTAACTGGGTCCTCTATTCTGTTCCACTGATCTATGAGTCTGTTTTTGTGACAGTACCGTACGGTTTTTACTACTATGGCTCTGTAGTAAAACTTGAAACCAGATACAGTGATACCTCTAGAAGTATTCATGTTTTTTAGGATTTCTCTGGCTATCCAGGGTCTCTTGTGTTTCCATGTGAATTAAAAAATGATTTATTCACTTTTATTTGATATGTATGGGTGTTTATCATGCATGCATGTACATGCACCATGTTTATGCAGTGGCCACAGAAACTAGAAGACAGCTTCAGATCACCTGGAACTGGAGTTATGGACAGTTGTTAGCTGGCACATGGGTGTTGGGAACCAAACCCAGGTTCTCTGCAAGAGCAGCTAGTGCTCTTAACTGCTGAGGCCCTCCATATGCATTTTAAAATTGCCTTTTCCTGTTTATGTGAAGAATGCCCCTGGAACCTTGATTAATATTGTATTGAACCTGTAGATTACTTTTGGCAAGGTATCTGTTTTCACAATATTGATTCTTCCAATCTATGAGCATGGGAGTACTTCCATCTTCTAGTATCTTCTTCAATTTCTTTCTTCAGTGTTTTAAAATTTTCACTGTCCTATCCTCTTCATGATGTCTTTGTTGGACAGAAATCCTGATATTTTTGAAATAAAATAATGCTAGAAATCTTTAATTGTGATAGCAACTATTTCTTTTGGAATATTATTTGCTATATTTGTTTAATTTTTTAAAAGTTTAAACATTTTCTTTTTAAAAGGTGTCTTTATTTTTAAATTTTCATGCATGCATACAATGAAATATACCCATATTTATCCCTATTCCCCCCTCTCATATCTCTCTAACACACTCCTCCCAACTTCATATCTTTCTTTTTATTTTTCTTTTGATATCCCAGTAAATCAGGTTAGGGCTGCCACTATGTGCATGGGTGTGGGGCCATCCACTGGAGCATGGGAAACACCATTGGCCATATCTTCAAAAATAATTATTCTCCTCCTCCAGCAACCAGTCCTCGCCAATAGATTCCTGGTAAGGGGAGGAGCTGAGATCACCTAACCCATCTATGCCAGGATTTTGGCTGGATTGATGTTGTGCAGGTAACCACAGCTGCTGTGGTTTCATGACTGCAATAGACACATCATGCCAATAAGACAGCATTTCACAGCACTTCTCCTCTTCCTGAAGCTCTTGTAGTCTTTCCGCCATCTATCGGATGACATTCTTGGAGACTTAGTGATGGTGGAGGCTGATAAAGACACCCCATTTAGGACTGAGTACTTGGTCTTTTATTCTCACCACTTGGACCAGTACGTACCTCTCCATTGACTGCTATATGCTGCAAAAAGAAGCTTCTCTGCCTGATGTTGAGAGAACCTCAGGTGCATGGTTACAAGCATAAATATTCAGAAGGAAATTTGGTGGCATAGTCCTTTAGCAAAATAATAATAGCAGTTCTATTGGAGAAATTATCTTGAATTTGAGGAAACTCAGGCCCAGAGACACGAAACACCTGATGTTCTTACTCATATGAAAATCCTACCTTCAAATCTTGTGTTTTGTATGTTGAATTTGGAGCACAAGTGGAAGTCAGGAAACTAGAAAGGGGCCTTTTGCGGGGGGACACATTAAGGGAAGAGGAATAGGAGATTATAGGTAAAATGAGACCCGTGAGGTGGAATGCTGGACGTGGAAAGGCTTAACAAATAAGGAGGGATGTGAGAGTGTGGGGGAAGGACTAACTCAGGAGAATGGGGTATGCAAAGCCTGCTGATACTGGGGAAGTTGGGATACCCTCTTGGGGTTCTTAGTCTACTCAATAAAATAATTTAAAAATGGACCCAAATGGAAGCTCAAGGACATTTTGCTAGTTTCAAAGAAAAATCCCCAGGTAGGCAAGCTATAAATCTCAGCAGTACCTGGAGGAGGAGAATGGGGGAGACAATGCAAAAAGCCATGCTGTTCAACGTGGCTGGGGGATCAGGCACATGGTCAACTAGCAGCCACAAGGTGGGGAGGGGAGCTTTAGAGGAAAAGTAAGGAAACCCGAAATGTGGGGAAGCCTGGAGTACTGGGCGAAGCATGCTTAGAAAGAGATAGAAGGAAAGGAGAGGCTCTACTCTTCTGAAGAACTGTAAAAAGTGGGCAGGTTCAAGAAGCTATATGGCCTGGTATGCTACTGTACTGGGGGGGCAGTCTGGGCAAGAAAAGTACATTATCTCATTAAAGAACTAATTATTCTGCCTATCTCTGTAGGATGGCTTACGGTGAGCTCACCTTCCTAGGGGTGGTCCTGCCTTCCTGAAGAGTGGTCTCTTGGCCAGGTGATTGGCCCAGCTCAACTGCAATGTTCCAGAGAGTCTATTCTCTTGACTAGAAGGACTTTTCTGTTAATGGGCCTTTATTGCTGCTGTAACATTACTATCTCACAACCCAACTTAAAAAATAAGTGGATGCCAGGCATGGTGGCACATACCATACCTTTAGTTCCATTACTCCAGAGGCACAGGCAAGCAGATCTGTTAGATGGAAACCAACCTGGTCTGCGTAGTGAGTTTCAGGCCAGCTGGGGCTACAGGGAGATCATGTTTCAAAAAGATCAAAAGAAAAAAAAAAAGAGAGAAAGTGGAGGTGGGGATGACTGGAGAGATACCAGCCTGGTCTGCATAGTGAGTTTCAGGCCAGCTGGGGCTACAGGGAGATCGTGTTTCAAAAAGATCAAAAGAAAAAAAAAAGAGAGAAAGTGGAGGTGGGGATGACTGGAGAGATGGCTCAGCACTTAAGAGCACTGGTTGCTTTTGAAGACCAAGGTTCAGTTCCCAGCACCCACACTGTGACTAACAACCACCTGTAATTCCAGCCCTGGGGGATCTGCTGCCCTCTTCTGGTCTCTGTGGGCTCCAGGCACACACATAATGCACTTATGTACATGCTGGCAAAACACTCATACACATAAAATAAAAATAAATAAAATCTTCAAAAGTAAGTGGAGGGAGGGACAGTAGAGCACGTGTGGAATGAAAGGAGACAGGAATACTGAGGGTTAAAGGGTTAGACTGGGGAAAGCACAGGAGGTAGGGGAGAGGAGAGGGGAGGTTTGCCTTATGCCAACCAAAAGTTAGTAAGCTAATTTCAAATACAACTTAAAAAAATGAGTTTGAAAGGAATTTCCCTGCATGGGTAGACAATGTTTCTCCAGTCATTTAAAAAAATTTCAATATGGAGGATGAATTATTTTGTGTGTGTACACATGTTTGTGTTTGTATCTGTGCCTGTGTGCAGTGCTTGTACATGTTTGTGCATGTGTGTGGAGGTCGGAGGTCAATGTTAAGTGTCTTTCTCAACTGCTCTAATTGTGGAGGAAATTTTTTAAAGACAGTGTTTCATGCAGCTCAGGCTGGCCTCAAACTCACTGTGTAGCTGAGGATGACCTTGAACTTCTGGTCTTCCTGCTTCTACCTTCTGAGTGCTGGGATTATAGGTGTGTACCACCATGCTCAGTTTGTGCATTTGAGGCAACCACTCTACCAACTGAGCTACATCTCTAGCCTTGAGGAATGCTCAATGTTAATGAACTACGGTCTATCGATCTTTCAGTTTATGATTATTGCTTTTGGAGGTCCATTTTTATATCCTAGGAAATGCTTACCTATCTCGAGCTCTGAGGATATTCTTTAGAAGCTACATTGCTTATCATTCACGTTTACTTCTACGTTACATCTGGGGCTGATTCTTATGTGTGGCGTGAGGCTGGGGTCACCATCAGCTACTCCTCCATGTAGATATCCAGTTCAGCCCTGCAGTGGGTGTGGACATCTTTTCTCCAGGCAATCTAGATACATTTTTGTTATAATACAGGCAGTCAAGTTCAGGAGCATCTGTGTCTGAACTCTGCTCTGTTGGCTTAGTAAACACTTCAAGGAAGAATGGTGGCTGGTCCAGGCTCACTGTGCTCTACAGGAAGCTGGAGACCCTGCTCCTCAGGACCAACCATGTTTCCTCAGAGGAATCTTGGGCTGCGTTTGTATTTTCCCAGCTTCTCACAGGCAGTTCTAACTGACTGATAAATTTAATCAGCAAAACATGTTCTAACTCAAGCTTTACTCAAACCCATGCTGTAGTTATTCTTCCCATTTTCCCAATGGGGAACTGGGGCACCTGTGGTTCATGGGCGATCAGTGCCCAAGCTGGAGTTTGAACCTGGGTACCCTGCCTTATGTCCATGCCATAAACATGACCAACAGGAAGTAGAACATGAGGAACGGAGTAGAGTCACCCTGGCCTAGGAGTACAGCCATCTGTGCCATAATCTTTGCTTCTGTGCCAACTCCCTACAAGATGTTGGATACGTCGATTGATCTCTTTGGATCAGTTTCCTTCACTGGAAAGCAAGAGAATCAAATGATATTGAAAGCTCTATGCAGGTCAGCCATTCAACAAGATCATCTATCGGAAGATTCCTAGAGAGACAGTGGGTTTTAGAGAGAAGAAAATGGTATAGTGGGGATGAGAGCTGCGGTGTGGGTGGGGAAGGAGGCCAGAGAGCAAGGTGAGAGACAGAGACCAAACTGAGGGCTGGCCACTCCCCATCTGTTCAGACCCTTCCTGGATCTCAGAGCTGAAGCTGGCCTCTTGGATTATAAGCTGAAGAAGGGTGATGTTTAAGTGTTAAGTTTTCTAATTAACCCCCCCACCCCCAACCCCCATCCTTGAAAGCCTCCTATTCCTTCCCAGGGCATGGTTCCTGTGTGAGCCTCTGGGGAGGCCATTTCTCTGACCAGAACTGGCTAATCGCTCACCCACCGTATCCACTCTGGGCTTGTGAAAATCATGCCAGACTCTTCTTCCACATGGATACCAGAGGTCCATGGAGAGGTGGGAGGAATGGAGACCTTGGTGACTGAGGACTGAGAACTGCCCTTTATCATTAACTCACCAACAGGAACATGGGGGAGGTGTTGTTAAAGTAATAGAAATTTCACACAAATAATATATGCTATTTTAGAAAATTTAGATACACAAAAAGCAAAAAAAAAAAAAGTTTCCTGTAACTTTTTAACCCATAGACAACTGTTCTTAACGATTTAAGAGTAATTCTCTTTTTAGGCTTTCTTTGACCCTCTCTCTGCATGCATGATGTGTATGTATATAAATATATTTATGTAAAGTATAATGCGCATATACACACACCCATTCCGCTCTTCCATAACTGGATTTTTATATTTTTCAGTACTGTTAGCATCACCCACATGACTCAACATACTTTCCACCTTTAATCGCCACCCACCAAGCCACTGGAGACTGCTTGCCACGGTCACTGTCAGACACAGTGATTATCCTTGCTCATATAACACATTTCTGATGATTTCCTAAGGAAACTTTCGAAATGAATATACCCCAGTGGAGTTTTAAAAGACCATAAAACCCTTTACATTGTCTTTATCATCATTATCAACACATGTTAATATAGAACCAATAACATTAATCACTGCTGTTTAATAGACTATTCTGTGAATGACCAACACTCTGAATATACTGTTTCATTTAATTTCCCAGGGAGACTCATAGCAATTAGGTTCATTTATTCTCACTTGATAGCTGGGAAACCGAGGCCCTTTGAGGCCGAAAGATTTGCACAGAGAAGGGCAGGGACATGAGCTTAGCAGGGTTGAGTTGCTCTCCACTCTGTCCTGTCCCTGTCTCCTGAAGTGCATGCTAGGCCTGCCTCGGGCTCCGCTCAAAAATGCAGCAGAGTGGAGAATGGTGCCTACAAATGGCCAGGTGGTTGGCAGTTACCGAAGGAGAGGCTGGTGATGCCTGCTTGGGGCTCTGTGGGAAGACAGGGCCTAGCATTGTGGAGAACCCTTCCTGAGCCATGAAGGATGTGGACAGAGCCACAGAGGAGCAGAGGGAATGGGCCAGGCAGGGGCTCAGCCAGAGCAAAGGGTGGAATCCAGGCAGCCTGACCCTCCTCCCTCTACTCACAGCCCCAGCTCCTGCCCCTTTACAAGACACCAGGCCTGGGCAATGTCAGAGCACTGCATCAATGATGGACATTTATTTTTCTTATAAATGGTCGTGTATGCTTAATTTCATAAAAATAATGTCTCAAATCTTTTAATCCTCAGAATGGTATCTCTATTCACTGTTAAAAAAAAAAAAAAAAGAAAATTTTAGGAGCCTGGGGCTGTGGTTCAATTGGCAGAGTTCTGACAAAGCCTTGGGTTCAATCTCCAGCCCTCCAAACCAGGTGTGGAAGTGCAGGTGTGTAATCCTGGCACTCTGGAGGTAGAGGCAGGAAGAGCAGAAGTTCAAGATCATTCTTGGCTGTGTGATAAGTTTGGGACTAGCCTGGGGTACAATAATCCTTCTCTCAAGAAACAAACAAACAAACAAACAAAACAACAATGCGTGTGATGGCACACATGATGGCTTTAATCCCCGAAGTGCTCTTAAGTCTTGTTTTGCTCAAGTCATGACCTAAACAGGGAGGCTATTATAATTTGGCTATTCTTTTTGCTGCTTTTCTGTTTGCCTTGACAAAAGGCCTGACAAAGGCAACTTAAGGGAGGCTGGGCTTATTTTGCCTCACAGTCTGAGGGTGCAGTCCATCATGATGGGAAAGGCATGGTGGCAGGAGTGTGAGGCGGCTGGTCACACTGCAGCCTCAGTCAGGAAGCAGAGAGAGATGAATGTTGGTTTTTAGCTTGCTTTTTTCTTTCTTTTTTAAAATAAAAGTTCGTTTATTCAAATATATATAATATTTATACATTATTAAGCCCCTCTCATTTTCTTTCCATTCTCCCTGAATCCCATCTTCTTCTCAAGTCTCCCTCCTACTTGTCTATCTTTTGTGGCTCACTGCACTGAATTAGTGTTGTCTACATGAGCATGGGGAAAGATTATTTACTTGAGTTCAATGTACTATTGACGAAAGCACTGAGGAATTTGACGTCCACTCCCCTAGCAACTATTAGCTGCTTATAGCCCATGGGTGGGGTGGGGCCTTGTGAGTCCTTGCCCCATCCATGATGGCATGCCGATGAGCCCAGTCTTGTGCAGATCTTATGCAGGTGGTCACTGGTACTGTGAGTTCATGAATGCAATAACCATTCATATCCAGAAGACAGTGTTTTATGGCAGCACTCCTTCCCACTGCCAGCGTTCTTTCTGTCCCTCTTCTTCACTCTTCTTTGAGCCTTTGTGAGTGGGGTGATGGAGATGTCCCATCTAGAGCTGACCATCATAGTCACGTATTCTCAGCACTTTATCAGTCTCTGCATTAACTGCTGACCACTGCAAACCTCTGACCAAGGTTGAAAACAGCACTGATCTATGGGTACAAACACACAGAAGGCAGTTTGATACCATGTCCAACTATCAAAGCAATAGTATTGGGTTCCCTCTAGGGCCTATGACCTCTCCAGCTGTGGGCTTTGATCAGGTTTACAGTTCCAGGTATGCATTCATCTTGTGGAACGGGCCTCAAATTGGAAAGCAGTTATCTCTGTAAGAGTCATGCCACCATTGTACCAGTGGGCCAGTTGGTATTGTAGCTCTCAGAGTTCAAGGATGGGTAAGACTGTTGATGACTTTCCTCCCCCAGCACCCTACACAGCACCTTCTGGCACTATGAAAGACAAGCAGCAGAGTGGAAGCCTCCAGCTCAGTTCCAGTATCAGTTCTCCATGTCTTACAGCTGAAGTGTGTGGCGTCATCAGTGAGAGGGCCTTACCTCTGGTTCTTGTGTACAACCAAGAGCAATAGCAGTGGCTTGTTTGTGTGGGGAGCTTCTGGGGCATCCCTGACCAACGACTTATAAGGACATATCCCACACTTGGCAGTGGGATTTTTGTTTGATAACCCATGGCTTCTGGGAGCGGCATTTTCCATTGCAGGGTATCTCCTTTCAAACTCTTAAAACATATTTTTAATTAACTTACAAAATAGTAGGTTATCACATGACTTTTTAATAGTCAAGGATTTCATAACCCTCCCCCAAGCCCTTCATCTCTCCTACCCCCCACCCCATCCACACGTAAACTTTCCCACCCCCAGTATGCTCCCCTCTACTTTCATGTACACGTGTTCTGCTCCCTCCCTCACCCCCTTAAGGCCTTCTCTTCTTTGCCCAGTGACTCCTTTCGGGCCTCCCAGCCTCTTCAGCTTCTTGAAGCTAAATGTGCAAATCTAAAAATTTGAATCTAAGATCCACAAATGAGAGTGCATTTAGGATCTGTAAAAATCTGGAATGTTTCATGAATTTGCCTGTCATCCTTGTGTAAGGGTCATACAAGTCTCTTATCAGGTCAAGTCTAGTGCATATGCTGCCAAAGTGATTCACTTTTTCCTTTTTAATCTAGTCTGGTACCCAGTCCATGGAATGATGCCGCCCACAGTTAAGGTGGGTCTTCCCACCTTAATTAACCCACTCTAGAAACTCCCTCACCAGAGGTTTGTTTCCTAGGTGACTCTAGGTCTGTCAAGCTGTCAATCAGTATTAACCATTGCAGCTGCATTTCTTAAGGTTGCTTCCAGAGCAAGCCCTAAATAACGTGGAGTCATGTGCTGAGGTAGCAAGTCCTGAGTCTTCATTGCATTTCAACCTCTGTGACACCAGGAGAGCTTGGGAGCCTTTCTCTGTACCTCTCTAGAACACTCTATTCTACCCCTGCTCTCTTTAGCCTGTCTTTCTCTCTCTCTCTCTCTCTTCCATTGCTTATTTTCTAAGTAGCCCCAGGCTCACAGTCTTATATAGGCCACATTACAAAGTATGTTTTTTTCAACTTGCTAAGCAGTCACTGTTTATTAACTGACCAGGTTACAAAAATAGCATGGGCCAGGTATGGCTGCACATGCCTTTAATCACAGCACTCTGGAGGCAGAGGTACACAGATCTCTGTGAGATCGAGGCCAGCCTGATCTAGGTAGTGAGTTCCAGGCCAGCTGTGGCTACAAGGAGACCCTGTCTCAAACAAAACAAAACAAAACAAAATGAAACAAAAGCAAAACAAAGCAAAACAACACACACACACACACACACACACACACACACACACACACACACACACACACAACCGTGGGAAATACCTCCAGCACACAGGAGGGGATTGTGACTCATGAGCACAGCTTCAGTTCACAGGAGGGGACCACCACATTGGCTCACAGGGGAAACACAGCTCCAGTTTATAGGAGGGAACCACAACTCTGGCTCATGGAAGGGGACTACAGCTCCAACTCACCAGAAGAAAAGTTTTTTTTTAAATTACATTTATTTATTTATTTGTTTATTTATCTATCTATATTCTATCAATCATCTATCTATCTATCTATCTATCTATTTATTTTGTCTGTGTGTATGTGTGTCTGTGTGTAGGTCTTTTCTCTCCTTCCACCATGTGGGTTCTGAAGATCAAACTCAGGTCATCAGAGTTGGTGGCAAGCTTCTCTATCTGCTAAGTCGTCTCTCCTGCCAGACTCTAGCTTCTTAACCAGAGTTTTCCGTACTTAATATCTACAGTTTCTTATGTCCCCAGTTCATGATCATGGTCCTCTGTACCTGAAATTCTCCCAAGTGACCTTTGAAGAAGCCCCACAGCTACAAGACAGCAGAATTGTGATCCAGCACAGGTCTCAATGGCTAAGCGGGCAGTATTTGCCCCTTCTTTCTCACTCATAACCTGGCTGCAAACACCTGAGGGGTCTTTGCATTCTGAGAACTTGCTAGAAGAGAGGTACCAGGAGGGGCAGATTCCTCTCACAGAAAAGAACCACATCTAGAGGGCATTGGCCCATTCTAGAAGGGACCAGAATGTAGTCAAAATCCAAGGGCTTGGGACCCAGCTAGAGGGCCAGATCTAGGGGAGCATGGCTATGAGGGGTGTGGCTCACATATGGCTCAAGATGTCCTTAGCCAAGAGGACAACTGGGCAGGAGCAGGGGCCAAGAATACAAAGTCCTCAGTAGATCTGCCTATTGGCTGGAGGAGGAGCAGGGCCCCAGTCCTGAGTCCCTAGTCCCTGAGTGGACTCTGAAGCTCTCTCTCTCTCTCTCTCTCTCTCTCTCTCTCTCTCTCTCTCTCTCCTCTCTCTCCTCTCTCTCCTCTCTCTCCTCTCTCTCTCAATTTAATTTGAGGGTTTCTAGTGCCAACATTTTCCTAAGCAGCAAAATTATCATCAACAGCAAAATGATCTTCTCTTATTATCAACTCTGACCCCGTGTTTTCCTTTGGACACATGGTGACCTGGTGCTTCATTAACACGGCGGTTCTCCCTCCCTTCCCCTCCTTGGTCCCACTGCATTCTTCACCCCCACCTCAGTTTCCTAACTTTGAGGGTTTCTAGTGCCAACATTTTCCTAAGCAGCAAAATTATCATCAACAGCAAAATGATCTTCTCTTATTATCAACTCTGACCCCGTGTTTTCCTTTGGACACATGGTGACCTGGTGCTACATTAACACGGCGGTTCTCCCTCCCTTCCCCTCCTTGCTCCCACTGCATTCTTCACCCCCACCTCAGTTTCCTAATTCCTGACCTTGATCAGCTACCTTGGCTCCCTGCCTTCCATGCCACCCCTTCCTTGGCTTCTGGTTAAGTTCTGTGATGCTCTTGGCCTTCAGTACAAAGCACAGATGCCCTCCACGCTGGGCCTGCTCTCCGTCCTTCCTTTCCTCTCTGGGACCATGTGCATTGCTGGATACTCTGTGCTCTCTCTTGGACTCAGACTTGTGCTCTGGCTGCTCCCTTTGTTTAGAATATTCTTTCTTCTTTTTCTAAAAAAAAGTTTATTATTTTTATTTTATGTATATAAATGTTTTGCCCGTATGTAGGTATGTGAACCACATGCATGCAGTGTCTGAAGAGACCAAAAGAGGGTGTCAGATCCCCTGGAACTGGAGTTAAGGAAGGTTGTTAGCAGATGCTGGGTCCTTTGCAAGAGCAGCCATTGCCCTTAAAGACTGAGCCATCTCCCTATCCCTGAATGTGTTATTTTTAAAAGTTAGAATAATACCAAAACAGGCACATTTACCCTGAGAGGAGACTCCATCAAGCTGATTTAAAGGACCAGGTTACTCTCCATAGAGCTTGGTTAGACAGCCCCCCCCACCCCCGAGTATCAGTTCTTTTCCAGGCAGAATTTAGACCATAGATTTGGTTCATTCATTAGCTTTTCTGGCCTTTATCAAATTTTACATGACAGATCTACTTTTTCTCAAATGAATTTGGTACTGACATCTTTATCAGGATGGTTTGAGTTTTTCATTAATTTCAAATCTATAATGAGTGTTGGCATGCCTAATTTGAACTGTTGTCCTATGTATTTGTGTGGAATAGTTTTAATGAAACAACTGATTGAATATTAATTCATATCTCAGGTTGTCTATAGAAAATTTGGAGGATCCCCCTGCTGGCTATTCCAGGCTTTATTGTCCAGGAATGGCCTGGCATCCCCTCTACAGGAGGGACAAAATTAGCCAATGAGGGAGAAGTCACTACCACCTGGTCTTTCTCAACCCTAGTATTTCCATGTCCCCTCTAAACTAGAGCTAACCTCTTTATTTCTATAGCTTGAGTAGCTTATGTCTCTGGTCAAGACGCTGGAGCCCATGGGGTGGGGTGGTGGTGGTGGTGGTGTCAGAATTGGGACCCAAACCTGCTTGGGTGGCTCATATCCTTTCCCTGAGTCCCTGGCCCTTTCTGCAACTGTCCCAGGTGATGGCAAAGTCTCATAGAGACTTTGGTGGACTCTGCCCATCAACTATGATGAAGGACCATGGAAACGAGACCAACCCCTGGATTGGGATTGCTGTGGGTGTGGTCAAGCCTCCAAAATCAGGAGACTACCTTCTAGTCCCAATTCTCCTTGACATGACCTGATGCAGAGCATTTGGCTTTTCTGGCTCCTGGTTTCCAAATTGATAGGATTCATTCATCTCCTATTGATTAGGCTCCTACTTTATATCAGGTAGGACTGTAGGTGCTGAGGATATAGCCACGGCATAAATAATGTTTCTGCCCATATTAGCTATTTTTCTCATTGTTGTGACAAGTCCTGACAAAGGCAATTTGTTCTGGCTCACAATTTGAGGGTACAGTCCAGCATGGGGCGAAAGGCATCGTGACAGGAGCTTGAGGCAGCTGGTCTCATGACATCTGCAGCCAGAAACAGGGAGGGATGAAATCAGAGGCTGTCACTTCCTCAGCTTACTTTCTCCTCTTCTCTTTTTATTCAGTCCAGGACCCCATGGGATGGCACTGCCCACATTCAGGGTGAATTTTCCCTCTTTAGTTAAGCCTCTCTGGAAATCCATTCACAGACACACCCAGAACTGTGTTTCCTAGGTGATTCTAAGTCCCACCAAGTTGACAATCAAGACTAATATGATGTCACCCATGACATCGTCTCTGGACTGTCTGATCTCTATGTCTTCAGAGCTCTCTATGCCTTGGGTGGGGGCACAGAAGAAAGAAGAAGCACTTTGTAGGAATACAGAATGAGTTCAAGGTCAGTACTTGCCTGAAAGTACTTTATCCTGGGGCTGCTGCAGTAAACCAATGAGAGAAGGAAATCCCTCTTTGGCCTTTGGGAGTCTTCATAACCTGAGCTGCTGGTGTCCCCGAGTGCCAGTCTTTCCTCCACTTACCAGTCAAACCCTTATTAGCCTATCTTAGCCCAGGCCTCTCCAAGAAGCCTCTGAGATTTAATAGTTTGAATACCAGCAGTTAGCTTGGAGGTGGTTCTAGAAAGTGGCAGTGGGTATGGGAGTGTCAGACAAGAGGAGGGACATCAAATGACAGGTACATCTCCTTGGAGCAGGTTGTTGCTCAGGGTCATGGGAGCTCCATCCTGACTGGGAGATAGTGTAAGACATACTTCAGGGGTCCTGCTTCAGGGCTGAGGAAGTGGGCCCGTCAACCTACCCTTTCCCATTATGTACCTATTAAGGCTGTTTCTAGGGGCCCTAGTTCTGGCCCTTCTGGCCTGTTGAAGGCACGGACCAACAGACAGCACTCAGAAGGTGGTGGGTGTCTGAGGCATGTGCAGAAAGGCAAGCACTGATCAGAGATGGGAGCTACTGCTGTGAGGTCCCAGGGCCTTTGCACTTACCACAGAACAGCCTTCTTAGCTCTTTGAAGAGTGGGCACCTCATCTTTTTGTTCTCAGCCTGGAATCTCTTCCTTAGAGACTTTCTCTCTAAATTACCACCCACCTCTCAGACCTTGCCATCATTTTGTCTCATTTCTTTCCTTCACAAAAAGTCACAGCCAGAAATTGGCTTACTTATTTGGTAACTTGCAGGATGCTATGTCTTCAGTGCCTAGAGGATCTGACTCAGTTGTATCTTGATAACCATTTTTCAAATGATACATCAGCATGTGCCTATCTCATAGCTTTGCACACACAGAATCCACTGTCAAGTGCCACTGTCTCCCTCCTGCCAGCAAGGAAGGGGCAGAAAGACGGAGTCTGAGGTATGGGGTCCTGAAGATGATGCTCACTTCTTGTGTACAGTGGCTAGATGTTTGCTGGTTAGAAAAGTTTGAAGTCTGCTGCCTGTGGGATATTGGTATCCCAGCAAGGTATGGAAAGGCCACACCCAGTACTGATGAAAATGCTTGAGCTTGTGAGTTCCCTGCATGACTTGGATAGTTTTGCTTCTGATGTAAAGTACAGATCCCTTCTGGCAGTCTTCTTGTAGGTATTAAATAGACAACAGCCCAGTGAATGTCCTTCAAGATAAATTTCATGTCATCTTTTCTTGTGCAAAGAGGTTTATCCCATCCCTTCAAAAAATCTGTAGGGTATCCTGCTTCTATTTTTTAAAAAACTATATTTAGTTTGCTTTGAAGATGAATAAAACTGAGATGCTATTACCCCTCTCCCCTACTTTGCAGCGCCCAGAAATTCCTTTGCTATTAATAATCCACAGAAACAGATTTCTTTGATTTTTTTCAGTTCAGAAGATCAAAAGCTGCCAAAAATTGTTTCAAAAGAAAAATAAATCTCAGTGAAGTTGGGTTTGGAAATGTGAGGGGTGCTTGCCTCTGTCCACTGTGCCGGGATTCCCGTAAGAGGTGCCTGTGTTGCAGAGCTGGCCTCATTTCTGTGTCCCCTCTGCTCCTGGGAAGCCCCGACTTAGTTTCCACCATCCATCTGTCTTGTGAAGTCTTAGGATCCAAATTAAACTTCTTATAAATTTGAGTAGACAGGATCATTTCCCAAAGAGAGCAGCTAAAGTAAATGACTGTCAATTCCTGACCAAACCCACTATGATCTGGAAGATGAGTTCTTATATTCTAGGGCTTTGAGTGAAGGACTAAAACCTCGTTTAGAATCTGCACACAGACACACACACACACACACACACAGACCAACACAGGCACATACAGACACAGACACACACAAACACACAATATAGATAGACTGATACAAACACACACATAGATACACACAGACACACACATACAGACACACACACAAACACAGACACACATACAGACACACATACAAACACACACATACATCATATAGACGGACTGATACAAATAGACAGACAGAGAGACAGACAGACACACACACACGTCACTGGTACCTTTCAGCATCCCCATTCTGCCCTAGAGGGAGACCTGGGCCAAGACCTGTGTGGCTTCTCCTCTTGGCTATGTGAGGATGTCTGGTCTGAGAAGGTCAAGGGCTTGGTAGCCATCTTCCCTCATGTCTCTTGTAGACTTTGGGTTTTGAAGAAGACTCAGAGGTCTCGGAATATTGGTGGAAGACACATGATATGGGAACCAAAGTTTAGACCCGCATGGACAGAGATTGAACACATGCTTGGAGACAGAAATCTAAGAAAGAGAAGATCCAACATCTCCCAGGTCAAGCCCTGGGATGAAGTGGAGACAGAATGGAGAGAAGACCCCTAGAACATTGTCCCCATGGCCTTGGAGAGAAGACCCTGAGAGCATTGATCCCATGGCCTCACACCTTGGAGCTCAGTGCTAGACATAGTTCTTCCTTTGACCCTCAGTTCAGCTCTGTCTTTGATTATACACAAAAATTAAATGGTAAAAATTAGAAAATGTGCAGTAAAGTTAGTGGCAAGGAATTAGAAAATAAAGATAGAAAAGAAGAAAAATAAGAGCGTCATCTGCACTCTTATTTACTCTGGGAATACAGGACAAGTGCCACTTTGGTATCTTTTTACACTCTGGGTACGCTGCGATGCGCTATGAAATGGCAAGCTAGTCATATAAACTCGCATATATGTATTTACGCATGTGTACATCCAGAGCACATGTTGATACTGCTAATGCATATACAGATCAGCCTCAACTTATGAAAAGTCTACTTATGGTTCTTTGTATTTTTTCTAGTATTTAATTAATTAATTAGGTTTTGGTTTTTGGAGACAGGATTGCACTATGTAACCCTGGCTGGGCTGGCACTAGTTATGAAGACCAGGCTGGTCTTGAACTCAGAGATCTTCCCGCCTCTGTCTTCCATGTGCTAGGATTAAAGGTGTGTACCACCAAGCCTGACTTTATTTTATTGTTAACCATATGCATGTGTGTGTCTATGTGTGGGTGTGTGCACATGAGTGCAAGTGCCCTCAGAAGCAAGAGGCTCTGACAGCCCCAGAGCTGCAGTTATAGCCACCCAGTGTGAGTACTCGGAACTGAACTTGGATCCTCTGTAACAGCAGTATGTGCTCTTAACTGCTGAACCTTCTCTCCAGTCCCTCTTTGAGCTTTTGACAGTACAGTTGTACAAGAAGCAATGCATGCTGAGAGGAAACTGTTCTTCAGATTTTAGCTATTTGTTTTATTTATTATTTATTTATTTATTTATTTATGTATATGTGTATGAGTGTTATGCCTGCATGTGTGTAAGTGCACCCATGTTGTGCAGTGCCTGCAGAGGACAGAAGAGGGCATCAGATCTCCAGGAACTGGAATTAGGATAGTTGTTAGCTACCATGTGGGTGCTGGGATTCGAACCTGGGTTTCCTGTAAGAATGTCCAGTGCTCTTAACCACTGAGCCATCTCTACAGTCCCCTGCTCTTCAGCTTTCAATTTGGACATTTTTCATAGCTGGCCATACGATCTCTTAATGCCCTGTGGCTCCCAGCCAGCCTTGTGCAATCAGACAATGCATTAGTAACTGGTGTGGCTAAGCTTGGTAGGCTAGTTCTATCCAGTGACTCTGACTTATGGTGGGTTTATCAGTAGTAACCCCACTGTGAGTGGAGAAGCTTCTGTGCATGTTTCCATGACTAAGCAAATGGATTATAAAAGCCCATTTTTGTGGTTTAGTTTTTCTCTTGATGTATTGTGGTGCTTTTTTATATCCGTAAGTACACATGCTGATCCACAGAACATTCAGCTTTCAAGGGACATAGACTTGGACTAGCAGAACAGCCACTGTGTGCTTCCTTACCAAGCTTCCCCTCATGGTGACATTTTCCATGACTGCAATACAACAATGAAAACTAGACAACTGAGGCTCCTTAAACTGCAGGCTTTATATAGGGGTTTCCAGTCTGTTCTACTGGTGCCCATTTTCTGTTTCAACATCTGATCCAGGATCCCACAGGCTCCCTCTTTGTCATTTCTCTGAAGTGTGGTGGCTTTACTGACTTTCTCAATTTTTTAGCACATTGACACTTTTGAAGAGGACAGTCAGCTGTTTTGTGGACTCTCCCTGGGTTTGGGTTTGATGAAGGCTGTAAGGATTCCAGGCCACCATCCTCAGTGTATCCTCAGGGGCATGTGGTATTGATGATTTATTCCTGGGATGTTAGCCTTGTTCACTGAGTTAAACTGATGTTTGCCGAACTTTTTCTGGAGAGTCATGAGTAAATATCTCTTTCCTTCAGATAAGGTACCAGAAACAGACCAAAGAGACAATTCCAACCCCAGTCAAGCTTAGTGAACCAGTAAGTTTAATGGGATGACTTAAAAACTCAAAGCAGTTACATCACCAAAAAGTACCTCAGCAAAGTAAGTGATGCTTCATGAACTCATAGCCCATAGAACTCTCTGCAGGACTTGTAGGTGACTTGGCCAGCTGGGAGGTCTCCTCTCTAAGCAATTGTTACTGTTTAGACTACATAGCCTTGGGGAGGGGCCCTGTGGATCTTGCAACTTTCTGAGCATGAGTTTTTCTCCTCTCTCCAGAAGGGAATGTTTCAAATTGGAGGAAATAGCTATATAACAAGAGGTTCTCTTTGTTGCTTTACAGTTAATATCTGGGAAGAGGTACTTTGAATAGATCTTGTTTCTGCTCAAACATTCCTGTATTAGCTTTTTCATCTTAAAATACCTGTGAAAAGCATCTTTGAAGGAGGAAGGGTTTATGCTGGCCCATGGTTTCAGAGGTTTCCATACATGGTCACTCAGAGCTGCCTTGGGCCCCACTTTCCAAAGGCTCCACTATTTCTGGACGGCACCACAGGCTACCGGCCTTCAGCATATGTGTCTGGTGGGGGCACTTAAGATCCAGGCCATGTCCGTTAGCTTGCTAATTCTAGCATTCATTAGTAGAACTGCCTGCAACAATTGGTACTGTGGTCTCTTGTTTCATTCCCCTTCTAGATTTATTGGACGTGACTCTTCTGTACTGAAGAGCAGACCCATTTTATTCATGAATATCAGCAAGGTCTCAGAATTTGTTTTGTTCGGTTGCTAATCTGGTTTTGTCCTTATTTATTTCATGGCCCAAGATGTTCCAGCCGTGACTCTTGGGAGTCTCGAAAGCCTTTGTAACATGCCTTCCCATCTTTTTCTTTCTCTTTTCTTTTCTTTCTTTTCCATTTCTTTACTTTGTGGCACTTGAGGTGTTTCAGGCCCCTTGTACGGTGTTCTGATCAGTCTTGGAATCAATTGCTTTCCAAGGAGCCCTGGCTCCTTTTATTGGAGAACAGTACTTAGAAACCATGGTGTGGTCAGCTAGCCTCATTCCTAGTGGGCGTGCCTATAAGTCCATTAATTTCTCTGTTGACTAAAAATGGTGAGCATTCCCGTCTATTTATTGCTGTTCTTATACTTTTTTATGAGGTTTTTGTCCATATCTCTGGCCCATTTTAATTGGCTGGTATGTTTTCTTATTGATGAGTTTCAAGTGTTGTTTTCATATTTGAGATACAAGTTCTTTGTGAGAAATGCGATTTGCAAATGTTTTTTCTACATTGGCCTGTATTTTTCTTTCTTAACAAATGTCTTTTGCAGAGAAAAAAGTGTAAATTTTTATAAAGTTGCATTTATCAGTTTTTTTCCTTTTATGGATTTTTTTAGTGTCATATTCAAGAACCATTTATTAACCAAAGGTCACAAAGATTTATCCTATATTTTATCTAGGAGTGTCGTGGGTTCATATTTGGGTTTAGATATGCAATCCTTTTTTATTTGTATTTTTATTCTGTGTAAAGAAGAAGTTGTATTTTCCTGTTAACTTTTGTTTTTATAGATGGACAATTTTTTTTTTATCTTTTTTGAGAAAGGGTCTCCCTGTAGCCCCAGCTGGCCTGGCACTATGTAGACCAGGCTGGCCTCAAACTCACAGAGATCCTCCCACCTCTGCCTCCCCAGCTATAGATGGACAATTTTTGACAGCACTATATTTTGAAAAGAGTATTCTAAATTGAGTTGTCTTTATACTTTGTGCAAAACAGTCAACCATTATGCACGCGAACACACACACACACACACACACACACACACAAACACAAATTAGAATCTGTGTTCATTAAGATGATCAAAGGGTGCATATGGGCCAATATAATTTCATAAGTCTATATGTATAGCTAAAGGCTACATAATAAGCAACAATGCCAGACAGGCGATACCTTCTTTTGAGTTGCTGGCCAGGGTGGCCAAAGGGATTCTCAGATAGTAACCCATCATAGAACTGGGAAATTGAACAGCAGACTCCAATCTTATCCAAAGGACTATTGACAACTGATTACGGCTAGATGAGGAACAGCTGACTCTCCTAAAACAAAGCCCTCTAGATAGGCTGACTAGATTCCCCAGAAGGGCAAGTAGTGGGGAATGGTTGGGGGTGCCAATACAGCAGACAGTAGCAGGGATATTAGAGTATAAGGGCTCTAGTTGGGGGAGGGAGGCTATGGGAGGGTGCTATCTGGGAAGTGGGTGTAAAAAAATTAAATAAATAAATAAAATTTGTTAATATTACTATTTACTCCATTTGATTTTTGCATGTTGAACTAACCTTAGGTTCTTGGAATGTACTTTGTCTGGTTGTGATGCATGCTTGATTCTGTTTTCTAATAGAGTTCTGAGGTGCTTTGGCTTTCTGATCATGAGGAATATTGCTCTGTGGTTTTCTTGGCACAGCATGCCTGTGTCTGAGTCTGGTGCTTGGGTCATACTGGCCTCACTGAGTTTGGATGTGTTCTTCCCGCCCCCACCCCTGGAAAGATCATACTGGATACAAATTACGTCTTCCTTAAATGTTGGATATAATTTAGCAGTGAAACCATCTGGTCCTGAGTTTTCTTTATTGGATGTTGTACAATTGTGAATAATTTCTTTAATAGATACAGGACTACCCAGACTCTCTGTTTCTTACTGAGAATATTTTGGTGGTTAGTGTCTTTCAAAGACTGTGTCCATTTTGCCTACATCGTCGTCTTTTTAGGCACGTGTGGGTCATGCCCTTCCACTCCTCCTCATCTGGCATCTGTGAGATCTATAGTGATGTCCCTTTCGTATTCCTCATGTTGATCAATTTCTCTTTTCTCTTTTTTCTTGCTCAAATTAAGATATTTTCAAAGAATCTTTTAGTTTGTCTATATTTTTTTCATTTTCAACAATTTTAGCTGTCATCTTTATTAGTTCCTTCTTTGTTTACTTTGAATTTACTATGTTCTTTTCTACCTTCTAAAGCTAGAAGCTTGCTTTACTCACTTGAGGCTTCTTCCAAATATAGAGAATGATCCTATAAAGTTACCCCTAAACTCTGTTTTGGCCACATCCTACAGTTTTTCAGTATGTATATTTATTTTCTTTTGATTTCTTTCTTCTTTGGAATATTTGGATGTATTTTTTTTATTTTGTTCTAATTTTATTGTCCAAACTAGAAAAAAGAAAACCAATAAAATAATGTTTAAAGTATGAAATCACATCAAGGACGAAGTCACTCGATACCTTCTCTTATCAGCTTTGTCCACAGACCTGAAAGTACAGACAGTTAAAGACTAAATTGGATATTGATGCTATAAGGATTACCTCCTTCTCCACAGCAAAGTCTTTTCATGTTCCTGTCTTATTGTTGTTGTTTTTTTTTTTAAACTTGGAAAATCCTGATATGGGCTGTTACTTTTCACAATGTTTTCTTTTTCTGTTAAATTATTTATTTATTTTTTAGAAGAAACATTTCATTATAGCTTTAACATAGTCATTAACAATTTCCAGAGCAAAGATACATCTCTTTCAAAAGTGGCTATAAAATTTTTAGGTTTACAGTTGAATTAATACAGTTATACAATATTGAACTCAGTATAAACCCTATAAGACATGCAATGTTACTGTGACTTTCAATGAAATAATTGAAATTTTAGTTTGAAATCTTAATATGCCATTTCATTCTTGACCTGAAGGAATAACTTAAATTATTTTGTTTTTTCATTTCATTCAGCAGGTATTTTATAATTCATTAAGAGGCAGGTGGATCTTTGTGAGTTTGAGGCCAGCCTGGTCTACATATGAGTTCCAGGACAGCGGGGGCTACAAGGAGACCCTGTCTCAAAAAGACAAAAAAAAAGTAGAAATGAACTTTTGTATAGTTTACAGTAGAGCATTCCTTTCTTAAAGTTCCTCTCTCCTTCTGAGCACCAAAGGCATCCACCAATAAACTTAATTGTTATGAAATTTCTTAATTTTGAGAAGGTAAAACACTGCATTCCGCTGTGTTGAGCTAGCATGTTTCATAATTATTTCCATTTGATATACAGGATTTATATAGCTTTATGCTTTTAGATCTATTTTTTATTGATTACTGATGGGAATACTAATATATCTATGTAAAATTATGGATTTTCTATTTCTTGTTTCTGTTCTATCAGTTTTTGTTTCATGATTTTTGAAGTTCTACTTTCAGATACAAATGTGTCTAAGATGGTTACACTTTCTTGGAGAATTAACTTCATTGTTGTGTAGTATTCCTTTTTACCTCTGACGATAGTCTCCTCTGGCCTGCTTGAAATATGCTAACATGGGTGCTCTGGTTTATTTTACTGACAAGTTTTTCCCATCTCTGTTCCTTAGTCTTTTAAAAAGTGAGTTTCTTGTAAACAGTATATAGTTGGCTCTTGCTTTTAATAACATCTTCTGACAATTCTTTAACTGGTATGTTTAGATAAATTCACATTTACTGTAATTATTAATAAATTTGAAGTAAAATCTATCATGTTGTTGCTATTGATTTTGTCCTATATGTTCTTTGTCCTTTTTTTCTGTTCCTGCATTCTCTTAGGTTCCCTGGGCATTTTAAATGAATTTTTCCTATTAATTTACTATTTAAATTATTTTAATAGTTACCATACTTTTATATATGTATATATATAAATTATATATCTATAGCGTCTACTTCTAAGTAATACATTTCATATATGTATATTAATATTTTATTTATTATTTTTATTTTATGTGTATGAGTATATTGCCTGCATGTATGTATGTACACCTGTGTCATGCAATGCTGAAGAGGTCAGAAGAGAGTGTTGATTCCCTAGAACTGGAGTTATAGATGGTTATCAGCTGCCATGTGGGTGCTGGGAATTGAACCCAGATCCTCTGTAAGAGCAGTCTGTGCTCTTAACCACTAAGCTATCTCTTCAGTCCCCATATATGGTATATTAGAACAGTATCCTCAGTTCCTCCAGCTTGTGATATATTTTCCATGAATTTCATTTTTACATGTTCTGAACACATTACTTGCTTCTGTTTTCACTTTAGAAAAGTGAAAGTTGTCCTTTAGGACAGTTAATGCTAAGAAAAATTATGTTTAGGTTGTGAGGTAGAGCTTTTAATGACTTGGTTGTCTCTCACTTCTCATTTCTAATGTTTTTGATTTCTTTGTTTAGCGTGTTCAAGTTTCTGTTTGTCATACTCCCTTTTCCCTAAGAAACTTGTTTTTCTACTGTAGATCTGCTTTTGTTCACCTGCGCATTTAAGAAATGCTCATAGCAGATATGCAGTTCTGAATTGACAGGTGTTTTGTTCTTTCATTTTTTGTCATTTGAGCACTGTTACTTCATTATCTCCTGGCTTCATGAGTGGTCTGTTATAATTATCTTCTCAAAATTTCCTTTTTACCTTATGTGACTAGATAGTTGGTTCCTCTATTTTCTTTTGTTTTGTATTTGTCTTGCTCTGTTTTCTAACTTTTTGGATCTGTGGGTTGGTGTCTGTCATTTAATTCTGCCCTTGCCTTCTACTTCTCATCGTCGCCTCCTTCTCTCCCCTCTTCAGCTGTCTGCTGTAGTTAGGTGAGGGCTCATGTCTTCCGTATCCTTCCAGGCACCTTTTGTCTCTGGATTTTATCATATGACCTCAGATCTATAGTGATTCAAGAAACAAAGTAATCTTATAGCTTGTCTCTTTTTTCTTGTTGAGCAGGTAGATGTGATGCTGTTTTCAGTTCTTTCCATCCCTGAGTGGAAACAAGGACTCTACAATATAACTTAAAATATATCTCATTTTTAAGATAAGCTCTGCCTTATTGAAACTAGACCTTGTTATTTGATAGTTAGGTTGCTTAGGATTTGTTTTGCTCTCAAAAGTGAAACAATGTCCTTGAAAATATATCTTGTACTGTTACCAAGAGTCTGATTGTTAGGCATTTTCTTTTCAAAGGATTTTATGCTTTCCATAGTGACTTTCAGGAAATCTCTGGTAATTAGCCTATCCTCCAGCACTGAGACTTTAGGGAAACTTCTTCCTTGGGCATGAGTGGCGGCTGTCCATCATAGATCCGGATCTGTCACTTGCATGGGCTTCTATGCCCTTCACCTAGAAAGGCCCTGGCTTACATCTCTGATCAACTCTTACTGCACAAAGCACTGTCAGAAAGGAAGGCCTGGGCCAAGCTGGACTCAACACTAATAAACCCCAACCCAGGCTGTTCTACAGGGCTCTCTTCCAACAGCTGATCAAGATGTTGCAGGAGCATTCTGACATTCCTTGTCTTAAAAGTTCTAAACCAAATCTAAAACTCAGACCAACCACCTCACATAATAGAACAGCACAAATTGAATGTGATGGGGATGGATTTTTGATCAAGGCAACTTTTAATTATGGTGTTGGCAAATAAATACACTGAAGCAAACTTTGAAATTTTTTTATTTTTATTTTTTTTGTCATGAAGGGAATGTTGTGGCTGGTAGTTTTAATTCCAAATTAAAGTATTTAATGCTTCACAAAGCAGATGCTGTTTAAACTGCCAGTAATATTTAACATGAATTTACTCACCAGTCCCTAGCCTCATGCTGTATAATTTATAACACTAAGCCCTTTCAATACTCCAAAATGCCAGATAAACTTTTCTCATTTGCTCTTAATTTGGTCACGCAGGATAATACCAACATCTGAAGGGTCTTTAAACTGCTTTGAAAATGCATTCCTGTGAGCGCCACCCGTAGACCCTCTGCTCCTTGTCATCATCCATAATTATTTCCGATCCAAAGCAGCCCTTAATGCACGTATTAATCTCGCATTCTCCTCAGTGTGAAGCACATTCAGCTCCATTAATTTTTAAAAACCCCCTGTTTTTAAAGGAGACTGCAGATGCTTGGCTATTATGGAAAAGCTATTAGAAGTTAACACCTTTTTCTCCCCAGAGACTGGCATCATCCTTGGTCTCAAAATGCCACCCTATTTTACATTATCAGCTGCTAAGATGAGGTATTAGAGACTTTTCCTCCCTTTTTACTTTAGAGCTGGCAATGCTATTATTAGCTAATGACACAATTCTGCACAGCCTGTGGACTGAGTGGGAGGAGCTTGGGCTCAGAGACTGATGTCTAGAGTTGACTCCTCTCTTCCCCTCCCCTCTCCCTCCCCCTCCCCTCCCTCCCCTCTCCTCT
>NW_008332149.1:6189733-6197635 GCF_000622305.1 Nannospalax galili | reverse complement strand
TCCTCTCCCTCCCCTCTCCCTCGCCTCTCCCCTCTCCTCCCCTCCTCTCTTCTCCCCTCTCCTCTCCCTCCCTTCTCCCTCTCCTCCCCTCTTCTCCCTTTCCTCCCCTCCCCTCTCTTCCTCTTTCCTTTTCTTTCTTCCCCTCCTCTTCTTAAATCCTATCTTTTCTTTTTCAGACAGGATCTTTCTAGGTAGCCTTGGCTGGCCTTGAACTCTTGATGCTCTTGTCTCAGCCTCCTGAGTGCTTGTGATCCAAGCCTGTGCCACCCCACCTGACAAAACTAACTTTTAGATATTTATTTTGGCCCAATGTTGTGGAGCCTCAAGTAAGTGAGGAGAGATGCTGGGGTGGAGTTGGGAGAGCATCCCATCTCTCTCTTCACTGGCCCCTTCCCTTTGATGGTACCAGTGGGCCATTCCAGTACCATAAAAATGTACAAAAACAACTGAGGCTAATGTGTAGTTTTCTTAGAAACTACAACTGGGACAGGAGGACAATGAGTCCTGAAGATGCACCAGGGACCTGGGAGGAGAAGAGGATACTAATAATTCACCATGATCTGTTTTGGGATATCAGATTTTACAGCCTGTGGGGTTTGACTTCCAGGTTACCTGCTGGGAAGAAATAGAGGTAGGAAGGGCCAAGGCTGTAAAGTTGCTTCTTAGCACTGACTACAGCTTGGGATCCTCAGTGAAGGGGGAGCTGGAGGAGGCCCCATTCAGGCGAGCAGAATCTCCCATGAGCCTCCTGGCATTGAGATTGACCCAGGCAGTTCCGCCTGGCTACAAACAGAGCTGCCTAAGGATGCTGGTGGTACTCTAGTCCCGTGGCCTCCCCATCTTCCACCATGCTCGTATTTGAGAAGACAGAAGGAAGGCAGAAAGCTGGAGATGTTGAAACCTTGGAAGATCATCCTGACCACAGCTCTCCCTAAATCAGCCCTGGTGCTCTGACCAGAAGCCTCACCTGAAGCTTGGACAGTGGCCACACTGAGATCGCTCTAGAAATGCCCCATGAAAACATGCCAATCAATAAGTGCTGGGAAAGAGCAGACTGAGGTGCCAAGTTAAATCATGTCCTAGGGCTCCATTTAGATGGAACAGGACTCAGCTCAGCTCTTGCAACTGCTGGCATCTGTTCTCATTCTACTTCAACACCTTGCCTGCAAGGGTTGGGTAGTTTCATTGGAGTCTTGAGTCTAGCAACAGTAACCAGAAAACACACCACCCGGCATAGTATATGCAGTGCTATTGCCAGTCACTGTGTGATCATCCCTCCTGTGGACTGATTCCCTGATTTTCTAAGAATGAGTGGTTAAAAAAATCCCAAAAGGAGTCAGACATTAGACTACTACCCAGGAATATAAAGAACCCAGGACAGAACTGTTCTAAGACTTCAAAACAGTATTTTTTGTAACATTATAAAGACCCTTTCTTTGTCAGTTCTATTTTTCTGGATGCCCCAAATAAATTGTTTTACCTCCACGTGGCATTGCTTGTAACTTAAAATAGTCACTCTACTCATTTCAAAGACTGTGGATTCTGTGGTGTTGCTAAAAATAATAATACTGTCAACAGTTTCCATGTACTGAGTGTCTGTGATGGACTCACACAGGTATGCAGTTTCCATTTTAGGCTAGGAAAGGTCAAGGGTCTCCTTCAAAATTCTAGTTGGAAGGATCTAGGCACTTCTGTTCATTTTTGGTATATTATATTGTTGCAAACCTTTTCTGGAAGAAATCAATCTGACAATAGCTCTTAAGAACATAGGTGCATATACCTTTGACTGTTTGATGTTCTGGACCTGAATTTAAGGACTTTCTCTCCAGCATTATTTGCAATAGGAAAGAAAAAAAAAAGTGCATTGAATAGAGTATTGAGGTGGAGTGGCCTGTGACCTATTAAATGTCAAAAGCAAATGTTATAATTCATATTTGTCCCATGATCCCATCTCAAAGCTTTGTACCAGCTATGACAGTACTATGGAAGATACTCTACTTTGAGATGGGGTATCACACCGTCCATGGAGGGTTAATTTTCTTCTTCTGGATGTTTGGGAGAATTTACTGGGTCTAACAAGCATGCATTACATTGTAGTTACAAAAATGAAATTAAGAAAATAAGAATGAAGTCAGCAGGTAATGTTTGAGGCTGAGAATTTGGGTTCTCACTTTAAAAATTAGCCATGCTCTTATTGTGGGACAGGTTATTCTCAAGACTAGTCATTTGAATATATAACAAGATTTTTGCATTTTTAAATTACTGGCTCTTGATGTTGTGTTCTTGCACTTGACTTTAGAAGAGCATTTACATGTTAACAGCTCAGTGTTAATATAATTGTTACAGTAGAGACTATTCTTCACTTATAGAATACTTGTCTCCCACATAAGTTAATTTTTCTCATGATTTAAACAGAAGATATGGCTGACAGATAACAGATAGGGAAGCTGAGGCTCGAAATAAGAAAGTTGTTGCTCACAGAGTGTGCTGTCTTTCAAATTAAAAGTAGTGCCGATTGAATTTCTGATAATGTACTTAATCAGCTGTTTCAAAAGCCTGCAGAATAGATTTTCTGATTTTGCTCAATTCACTTGTACCTTCCCTGTTCATCAAAGAAGGTCCTTGTTTTAAATCACTGAATTACTGAAATCAGTCTCAAAGCTGTGGCAGGACCATGATCTCTGTTGAGATGACTGTCCCTGAGTTCTGGAGCCCTGGGGTAAAACATGAGATGAGGCCCTTGCTGAATGAATGCTGGTGACAGTGCACAGTCACTCTTGACAGACTGGTGGCTTAGATTTGGTGGCTATCATAAGGCCACTTTCCTCATGGAAGTGATGTCATCACAGAAGTCTCCAAGAGGTAAATGGATCTGGGAATCCTGTCTACTAATCCTCTTGATATAATATTTGTTTTATCTGCTATTGAGTGGTCTCCTCATTCTGAATTGAATTTGATTGCTTCCTTGTATGGCTAGATATTTTTGACTGAATGCCAGACATTGTGCATTTGATCTTGTTGAGTACATGATAGTTTTGTATTCCTTTAAATGTCCTTGAACTTCATCTGGGATGATATGATTCTGTGGAGTTTGTTCCCAAATTTTGTGAGGGGCGGTCACAATAGTCTCTGGTCCAGGCCTCCCAACACCTTTCTGAGTCTCCAGCTGATGCTTGGTGTATTCTGAGGTTGATCTCCAGCTGATGGGTTCACAAAGTGTTCCTAGCCAGGCAGGAGCACTGGTAATTGTCCTGCTTCTTTCTGTCGCTGTTTCCTTCCTTTCCCTTTTCTAGGTAGTTTTCACCCATGCTCACTCTCTCAATTTTTGGCTGAAGACTCAGGGGATCCATGGAGTCTGTTCTGCTCAGCCCTCCATTCTGAGATGGCCTTTGCCCTCAGCTGCCCACTCTACCCTGCACATTCTGGCCTTCTTGGCCTGCACAATTTCCCAAGTGTGTCCTTTCAACTCAGGGAAACTTTGGGGCTCTGTTCACATCTTCATACAGTACAGTGGTCCACATGCCTTCTCCAGGCAGCTGTGCAGTTAGAAGCCTTTCTTTTCTTTCATTTAGTTCTCTTCAGGGGCCACTCCTCTGTGTTGCCCGTTCCTGTCTGAACACTGGGTTCACATACCTTGTATGTTTTTAAAGAAAACCCAGTCCCTATTTCTTTAGCATAGAGACCCCCAATCTCAAAAGGCCAGCTGGGTCCCTTGGACATAGTCCGATAACCTTTGGTGATATAGTCCCTTAGTAAGGCCTTAAGCTTGGGAGGTCTGAATCACATCTATTAGTTTGAACAGTTTTGTCCTGGTAAGAAACAAGATGTCCAGGGAGGTTTTTTTTCTCCTGATGACAAGATAGCACCTGCCATGTGGCATCTGAAGGAATTTCTTCCTTTCCCCTTCCTTCCTTCCTTCCTTCCTTCCTTCTTTCCTTCCTTCCTTCCTCTATCTCTCTCCCTTTCTCCCTTTCTCACTTCCTTCCTTTCTTCCTTTCTTTGGACAGGGTCTCCCTAGTCCCAGTCCACCTGGAAGTCACTATGTGGACCAGGCTGGCTGGGATCTTATGGAGACAGAGAGCCACCTGCCTCTGCCTCCCAAGGGCTGGGATTCATGTGGTATTAGAAGGAGTTTCTTTATATTGTGAAGTTGTCCTGTTCAAAACTCTGCAGGGATGGGCTGCCATTGCTTGTAAGATGAGAGACACGTCCTGGTGCCTGACTGGCTGCAAGCTTGTCTCCTGGCTCCCCTCCATCTTCCTGCCTGCAGACCTACTGACCTCTTCAGATCTGAGACAGTACCCACCTGGCTCCACCAGCACTCCAGTCTCCTGTTGCATCATAGTTGCAGCTGTGACATCATTTCTCGTGAACGCTAGGCCTGCCTTGGGGAGGAGGGAAGTCTTAGAGTCCTCTCCTCTCCTCTAAAGCAGTCACACCAGTGTGATGACAGGAGGTTTCATCACACTTGCCTAACCACACCTGGAAAGGCTTCCTTAGACCACAGCTACTTAGCATGGGATTCAGTACCTCACAGGAAATGGGATGTGCAAAAGGTTCAGTTTGCTCCTCATCTTGAAAACAAAATTTAAAAAATATGAAGGAATGGGGGGTGGTGCGGGGAGGTTCAGTGGGTAAAGTGCTTGCTGTACAAGCATGAGGGCCCGAGTTCAGATCCCAGAGCCCACATAAAAAGTCAGGTGTGGCTGCACCTGCTTGTGACCTCAGTACTTTATGGAGCAGAATTAGGAGGATCCCTGGTGCTTGCTGGTTGCCAAATTAGTTCCAGGGTCAGTGAAGCACCTTATTTCAAAGGAGTGAGGCAGAGATAGAGATGGGTCCCTGGCAGGCTCCTCTTGGCCTGTTCACGGGCATGAACACCCCCCCCATACATGTGCACGCACTAAAAACATCGCATCCGTGCTCTCTCAGACACAAAATAATAATGAAAAGTATGAAAATAATTTACTTTTAACGTGTTCTTGAAAATTTTAGACTCCAATAGCAGCCAGGCACTGTGGTTTAGGATGACAAGTGAATCCAGTGTTGATAATTTCAAGGAATAGAAATAAGCTTTGCAAGAAATTCCAGTGGTGGCATATCATAATTTTCTGTATTTAATTTACATACTAAATCTTTGAAATACAAACATGAACATAAACCTGCTTATTGCAAAAAATTTCCCAGGGTTTTACGAGTTTTTTTTTTTTTTTTTTCCCCCAAGAGCTTCCCTTAAACACCTGATGGCTCAGCCTTTCTGTCTGACCATTAACCCATCTTCCCTGGTAAAGCCATGTCCTTCTGTTATTATCTGGTCATCTAGAACCTCATCTGTTTCTGCTGGCTGGGGCCTGAAGCTGTTCTCTAGCATATCTCATCAGCCTCATCAAATCCCATGGCCTTGCTGAAGTCCTTAACTCTCCTTAGGAATCACATCAGACCACAGCTTACTGAAATGGTGACAGTCCTTTGGGCTCTGGTAGTTGGTGACATTATGTTTGAGTGAAACTAATCTTAAAGTAGCTGGCTCTTTGAATATTTAAAAAAAATAATTTAAGGCTGGGTGTGGTGGCACATGCCTTTAATCCCAGCCCTTGGGAGGCAGAGGCAGGCAGATCTCTATGAGTTCAGACCAGACTGGTCTACATAGTGAGTTCTAGGCCAGCAGGGGCTACAGGGAGACCCTGTCTCAAAAAGAACAACAAAAAAATTTCCTAAATTTAATTTTTTTCTATATGTATTTTTTACTATATATTATTGAATTTTTGTACATTTCATACATATATCTTAATCATATTTAGACACCCCTCCCCTATCTGTACCTCCCACTTCCCCACCACAGGATTCCATGCATTCTGTCATATATGTCAAGGTCTATTGAGTCAAATTTGTATCCTTAGATGTCCCTTGGTGTGAAGTCATCTACTGGAGCCCATTCAGCCTATCTAGCATCATTCCTTAAAGAAGTTCACCCAGTAGTAATCAGATGCCAATAGTTTATTGGCTAAGGTTGAGGACTTCTGTCCATTTCCCCAGTTCTATGCTGAGTTTTTGCTCGAGTTTGCATGGGTCTTGTACATGCTTCCACTGTTGCTGTAAGTTCCTATTAGCTTCCCAGAAGCCTGGACGACTGTTTTCTTATGGTCATGCACCACCCCTGGCGCTCACAATCTTTCCTCTCCCTCTTCTGCAATGGTCCCCAAGCTCTGGGTGGGTAAGGTTCAATATAGGAATCCTGTCTAGGGACACACACTCTCCAGGCTCTCATTCTTTACACTTTGGCCAGTTGTGGCCTTTTGTGTTCATTGCTCTCTGTTGCAGGAGGAAGAGCTGATGAAAGTTGAGATATGCATTAGTAATCTTTCTACCCCTTGTTCCATATGTTCCATGAGCCTTAGGTATAGAGCTTGCATTGTAGATGTGGCTCTTACGGCTGGGCCCTCAAAGACACTTACTCTCTGTATGTGACCAGAGTCACACAGAGTATAGAACTCTGTAATAGTCTCCATCTGTTGCAAAAGAGGCTTCTTTGATAAGTAGTAACTGGCATACTTGTCTGTAAATATAAGGATCCATATTTAGCATATAGTAAAAAATTACATTTGTATAGAGATATGATAGACACAGGGTTTTCTCTAGGCTCTATGAGTCTCCAGCCATGTGTATTTGGCTATGTTTACACATGCATTCCCTCCCAATGAGTGACTTTAAGTGCATTAGGTAGCTGTTGATAAAAGTGCACTGCACCGATATAGTTTGCTGTGCCAGTCGTTGTGGTTACTAGGCTTTAAAGCTGGGTTGGACCATTGATTGATTTTTCCCCCTTAGCAGCTTACATAGTGTCCTCTAAAATTATGAGAGCTAGTCTTCATGGAGGAAGTTTCTAGGTCAATTCCAGCTCCATTGCTTCAAGTCCTGTGTCCAGAGTATGTCTTATCTTCAGCAATAGGGTCTTTATAACCTTCAAAATCTTGGAGGTAATCAAGGGCTGTGGCAATAGTCCATTTTATTTTGGGACTACCCTGATCAACAGCTCGAAGGGAGGTTTCTCCTGTCTGGCACTGTGTTTCTTGTTATATAGCCTTTAGCTGTACACATGCACTCAGTACAGATATTGAATGTGTGTTTTTCAGTGGGCTTTTAAACTAATACATTTCCCTCTGGTTATTTTTGTTTCTACATGAAACTTAATAAATGTGGACACTTGGCTACTTGGTGCTCAAGAGTGTGAGACTTCCCTACATGCAAAATTTTGCATATGTGTTCGATAAGGATCTTCCTTATTGGATGTCAGCTGCAGAAGAGAAGAATTCTGAACCTCTGGCCAAGAGCCAGGACTCCACAAAATGTGTGCATGACAGGTAAATGTGCTGAAGAAGATCCAGGAATGGGTCCTTGGCCGAGCAGCCCCAGGACATCAGATCACTCTGATGCTGATGCTCTGAACTCCTGAAGATCAAAACTCCAGGCTTTGTTGGCAAGCATCCTGCTGACTCACTGGCATTCTTTCCTGCTGCCTAACGGTGTTTTGTGAGATGAGTGTACCAGCCAGGCATGGTGGCCCACCCCTGAAGTCCCAGCAAGCACTTTACTGACTATTGATTTTGATGATTTGTAGCGACTATCAACTTGGCAGGCTCTAGAATCACCTTGGATTACAAGTCTCTGGGCATATCCTTGACGGATTTTGTAGATTAGGTTAATTGAGGTGAGAAGACCCACCATAACTATGTACTGAATAAAAAGGTAAAAGTCAGCTGAGCAACGGCATTCATCCCTCTTACTTCCTGAATGTGGATGCAGGGTAACCAGCTGCCATGCCTTCCCCACCATGATACACTGTATCCCACCGAACTGTAAGTAAAAATAAACCCTTTGTCCTTTAAGGTTTTTTTTTTTTTT
>NW_008332149.1:6185798-6189498 GCF_000622305.1 Nannospalax galili | reverse complement strand
AATCACTATGTAGACCAAAGTATGTGACCCCAGGTTACTGCCTGAGAGGATATCAGGCCGCACAGTCTACTCCCTATGTCTTTCAGCTGCAAGGATTTTACTTAAATGTTTACTTTTGTCAGTGCTTGGAAACTTTTGGATGGGGATATTATTTTCATATGAAAAAAAACCCTGGGGTCTGGAGAGATGACTTTGTTGGTAACATGTCTGCAGCACAAGCCTGCAGACCTATCCCACTAGCACCCAGTGAGCCATGATCACGTGCATATGTGACTCCAGTGCAGTGTGGGAGAGACAGGCAGATCCCTGGTGCTTGCTGGCCAGCCAGTCAGTAATTGCAGGGTTTAGTGAGAGGCCCTGTCTCAAAAGAAAGATAGAAAGTGATTGAAGAAAACCAGGCATAGAGCTGGGGAAATGGATAATAAACCCCACCTTAACTGAGGAACTATTGGCAACTGATCACTGCTGGATGAGGGAGGCTTGGTCTTCTTTAAAGGAGTGATGCTTGATGGACTGAACAAGCTCCAGTGGGTGAACTCACACTAAGGGACATCTGGGGACACAAACTTGACCTGATAGGCCTTAATGTGTATGCCATAGTGTGCATGAAGTCTGGTGGGGGGCATTGGGGAGTACAGATAGAGGAGGGGGTTTAAATATGATCAAGATGTATTATATGAAATGCACAAAAATTCAATAAAAAATAGTTAAAAAAAAAGTGATCAAAGAAGACACCTGACATCAACCTCTGGCCTCAACATTCAGGAACACACACACACACACACACACACACACACACATACACACACAAAGCAGAATCACAGAATGAGATACAACTATTATAAAAGATCCTTTAATCAACATTTGACTCCTTTCATTTTATAGGGCAAGAAACTAGGAATCATAAATATTTATTGACTGTCCAAAGGTCACTCAGTGAGTCTGGGACAGGGTCCCCATCTTTTGATTCAGTTTGGGATAACATGATAAATAGTTAACTTTTGCTGCAGGCTGAACTTCCCCCAAATTAGTGACTTACCCAAGTAAATAACCACTTACTTAGGACATGCTCAATAAATGGCCTAGGCTCAGCCAGGCAGTTCTTCATTTTAGTTACTCTTTTCCCCTCCTTGTTCCCAATCTCCACTACCCCCCACACCTCTGCTTTAGCCTCCCTCCCTCAGTATTTCCCCTCTCTGCTTTTATAACTCCTGTCTTCTACAGTCCCCCCTCCCTTAAGGCATTACCTTCCCAATGGCCTCTTTCTGTTTTCCTTTCTTAAACAGGTACTCCACACTGAACACTAAAAGATAACATATGACATTTGTTTTTCCATTTCTGAGTTACCCCACTCAACATGTTTTTCCAGTTTTATACATCTACCCAAAAATGAATTTTTCTCTATAGCAGAATAAACTTTTATTGTATATATGCACCACATTTTTTATTATCCATTCATCAATTGATGGACCTCTAGGTTGATTCCATTTCCTAGCTATTGTGAATAAGGCAGCAACGACCATGGATGAGAAAATATCTCTGTAGTGGCATATGGAATCTGTTGGGTGGTATCATCACCATATGGAGTCTGTTGGGTGTACCATAGTGGTATCATCTGGTCATATAGTATTTCTATATCTACCTTTTTGAGAAATCTCCACACTGATTTTCATAGTGGCTACACTAGATTGCATTCCCAATGACAGCAAATAAGTTTTCTCTTTCTCTCCATTCTTGCCAGCATTTATTGTCACTTGATTTCTTGATGGATAACCATTCTGGCGGAAGTGAGGTGGCATTTCAAAGTGGTTTTAACTTGTATTTCCATGATGACTAAAGTGTTTACTGGTTTTTTGTACTTCTTCTTTTGAGAATTCTCTGTTCAGACTTATAGCCTGTTGTTTGATTGGGTTGCTTGTTTTCTTAGTGCTTTGTTCTTTATTCTTTGGTGGGTCAGATATATCTAGGAATTTATCCATTTCTTTTAGGTTTTCTAATTTAGTCGAATATACGTTTTTCTGATTGTCTGAATTACTGTGGTATCTGTTGTGATGTCTACCTGTTTGTCTCTTATTTTATTAATTTGGGTTTCCTCTCTTTTTCTATTGGTTAATTTGACTAAGAATTTGTTTATCTTGTTTATATTTTCAGAGAACCAACTCTTACTTTCACTGATTCTTTGCTTTTTTGTTGTTGTTTCTATTTTAATAATTTCTTCCCTGGTTTTGATAATTTCTTCCCATATACTTATTTTAGGTTTATTTTGTTTTTGCTTTTCCAAACTTTTGAGGTATATCATTATTTGTTCTCTTCCTGATTTTTTAATTGTAGACACTTAGAGGTTTAAATTTCCCACATAGGGCTGCTTTCATTGTACGCCAGAAGTTTTGATATATTGTGTTTTCATTTTCACTTAATTCTAAGAATTAAAAAATTTCCTTCAGTGCATGTCCTAGTTAACTTTAACAGTCACCTTGACACAGCCTAGAGTCACCTGATAAGGAAGTCTCAGTTGAAGGATTGCCCAGATTAGATCGGGCTGTGGGCATGACTGTGGGGCATTATCTTGATTAATAATTGCTGCTGGAGGGCCCAGCCCATTGTGGGTGGCACCATCCCTAGGCAGATGGTCCTGGGGTGTATAAGGAAGCCGGTTGTGAATGAGCCTAGGAGTAAGCCAGCAAGCAGCATTCCTCCATGGTTTCTGTTTCAAGTTTCTGCTTGAGTTCCTACCCTGACTTCCCTCAATGACGGACTATGACCTGGAAATGCGAGCCAAGTAAACCCTTTCCTTCCATAAGTTGCTTTAGGTAGAGTATTTTTCACAGAAACAGAAAGTAAACTAGGACAGTGACCCATTCATTGTTCAATAGTGTGTTGCTTGATCTCTGTGAGTGCCTGTATTTTCTGGAGTTTCTTTTGCTATTGATTTCAAGCCTTATTCCATTGTGATCAGATAGAATGCATGGAATTATTTAATTTTCCTAAATTTAGATTTGCTTTGTGTCCCAATATGTATATAAGAATGTGTATGTTAGCTTTTCATCCAGACCAATGTAGTGCCTTCTCTGGGCCCCAGGAACACTGCTTCTGGGCCTGGACCAGCCCTCACCTCCCTCTGCTTCCCTGGGCATGCACTACCCTCCAGCCTCTTTCTGGGACAGGGGGACTAACACTTCCTCTTCCTGATCCTTTGCATCCAGACCAACCCAGCTCCTCAGTGCAGTCCTCAGGAGTCCTTGGGGCCTCTTCCTGTCCCATCTGGCTTTGCATCTCTGGGTGGCAGGCCACCAGCTGCCCTAGACCAGCATCTTCCCTGGGCCAGGTTCCCAGGCCAGTCCAACCCCCAGATTCCTGAGGCCAAAATCTTTCCTGGAGGGATCCAGACCTTAGGAGAAAGCCTGAAAACATCTGACCCTCATCTAAATTGGATCTCTGTGGGAACCCCAATATAAAATTAAAGGAGAGAACCAGAAGCTTAGATGAACCAGCTTTTCATGCCCAAAAGGGAAAACACAAAGACACAAAAAGTTCACAAAAAGAAGCAGACCTAAACTAGAAGGCCTGAGTCTCACACAAGAATCAGAAACTACAAAAGAAATTCACATGTCAAAATCACAGAGAAAGAATAATAACATGAAAAACCAAAATAACATATCCCACCAAACACCAACTGTCCTCTAGAGGAGTATAATGAGAA
>NW_008332149.1:6180338-6181706 GCF_000622305.1 Nannospalax galili | reverse complement strand
GTTCCTGCCCTGAGTTCCTACCTTGGGCTCCCTGATGAACTGCGTGCGACCTGGGAGATGTAAGACAAATAAACCCTTTCCTCCCCAAGTTGGTACTGGTCAGAGTGTTCTGTCACAGCAATGAAGAAACAAACCAGGACACAATCCAATTAAAAGATGGGATAAGGAGCTGAACAGAGAGTTCTCAAGAAGTAAAGATAGTTCCAGATGCCAAGGAGCTCAGAAATTAACCTACTGTGACTAGTAATAATCAGATATATAGAGATTAGAAATGCATGTACCTCTTAGTGTCAATTCTATTAAAAATGAATTTTTCTGCATGAAACTATTTTAATAATGAAATGGAGATCTTTTTTAAAGTTTAAAACCTCCCTTAATTTTATGTCTTATAGGGGTTATACAGAGTACAATATTGTATAACTGGGAATTGTCTCCATTGGACTGGCCTGTGGCCATGTCTGTGGGGCATTTTCTTGATTGTTGAGTGATGTGGGAGGGCCCAGCCTGCTGTGGGTAGTGCCACCCCTGGGTAGGTGGGCCTGTGTTGGATAAGAGAGCAATCTGAGCAGGATCCAGGGAAGCAAGCCAGTAAGCAGCATTCCTCCATGGCCTATGCTCCAGCTCCTGCCTCCATGTTCCTGCCCTGAGTTCCTACCTTGGGCTCCCTGGTGAACAGTGACCTGAGAGATGTAAGATAAATAAACCTTTTCCTCCCCAAGTTCGTAGTGGTCAGAGTATTTTATCATAGCAATGAAGAATAAACTAGGACAGAAATTGGTACCGAGAGTGGGGTATTGTTGTGACAGACCTGACCTTGGTATTTTTGGGAAGACTATGGAAGTGTTTGGAACTTTGAGCTGGAAAAACCATTGCGTGCTCAGAGTTTGTTGCTGTGGAGCTTGTAACAGTTAGGCTGAAAGAGTTGTGGATGATGGAGGCCTGGCTTGTGAAGCTTCAAAGGGAAGCAGAGACTATCAGGGCTGTTTATGTGAGATTTTGGATTGAGAATCTGTGGGTTCTCGTCAGCTGGGGCTGAAGAATCAGTTGTCATTAAGAAGAGACCATAACCTGAAGCAAAACCTTTGCTTTACTGGGACAATTGATGCTGGTTAGCTGGGGCTGAAAAATCAGCTGTAAGTAATAAGAGACCAGCATCACTGTGGTGAAGTCTTTTGGAAGGTATTTCCTCAGGGTCAGCACACAGAGGGGATCTGAATCTCTGTCAATCAGCTGTAAGTAACAAGAGACCAGCATCACTGTGGTGAAGTCTTTTGGAAGGTATTTCCAAAGGATCTGAACCTCCGGCTCTAGGTGGAAGCAGGACTTGGTAATGTGTAAGAGTCTCCTGCATGGTTCTGGTGTTGAAAG
>NW_008332149.1:6148368-6179893 GCF_000622305.1 Nannospalax galili | reverse complement strand
GGATTTTACAGAAGCCCACCCACAGTTAAGAGACTTTTAAAAGAGACTATGGACTTTTAAGTGTTTGGAATTTTTAAGGACTGTGGGGTTTTTAATGTTGTACTGTCTTATGTTGTGATATTAATGTTAATATTGTGTCTTGCGGACAAGAAGTGGAAAGGTTATGGTTTAATAGTGATGTGTTTGTGTGTCAAGTTGACAAGGGGTCTATTGTGCTGGATAGCTTTAGTGTCAACTTGACACACCTGGGTTGAGGGAACCTCAGTTGGGGAATTTCCTCCATTGGACTGGCCTGTGGCCATGTCTGTGGGGCATTTTCTTGATTGTTGAGTGATGTGTGAGGGCCCAGCCTGCTATGCGTAGTGCCACCCCTGGGCAGGTGGGCCCGTGTTGGATAAGAGAGCAAGCTGATATCTCACAATTCCTACATATTCCATTCCTGAGGGTTTTTTTTTTTAATTTATTATTTTAGTGTTCACTAATCCCATTCCTCTTCCTTGTCTTCAGGCTCTGACATTCTATTTTCTGTGTGATCCATTTTGATGGTGAGGCTTTCCACTGAGTTTCTTTTTATTAGATTTACTGAAAAATTTCATTTCTACCTTATTTCAGTTTGGTTTTTCCCCCCCAGTATTTCTATCTTTTTATTGAATTCAGTCGTCCTCATTCTTTCATTTAGCCATTTGTGTTTTCTTGGACTTCAATCAGGACTTTATTGCTGTCCTTTTAAAGTTATTCAGGTATCTATCTATTCATGGCCCTTTTTGAATTCCTTGAACTCTTTTGAACATGTTTATAATTTTAAAAAAATTTCTGTGTCTTGAGATTTGTCTAAGTTGTTCTCATTTGGGGGTAGTTATTGTGGGATTGGTGATCTTTGGGGGAGATAGTTTTGGTTTTTCATGTTGCTTGTGTTCTTGTGATGGGACCTGTGAATATAGAGATGGGTTATTGTTTGTGTTTTTTGATATAAATTTAACCCACCAGATGTGTGTGTGTGGGGTCCCCCTGGAGAGCTGGGTTATTTGATCAAGTCCTGAAGGAACTGAGCTAAGGAGAACAGGTCTGTTACTAGGGTGGTATGGGCAGCTAGAGAGAGAAAGAGAGTCCTGAGGTAGGGAGGTGGGCTGGGTGGTTTGGGGGGGTAATTCCACAAAGGTGGAACTAAGGGGAGCAGTTGTCTTGCTAGGGTTGGCCATGTGGGCTGGGTGACTGGAGAGGGTAAATCCTAGGCCAGAAGGCATGGAGCCTAGAGTAAATTTGGCAAGGACCTTTTATTTGGGGCCTACTCTTATAGGCTGAGTGCCACTGGGGGGAAACTGATAAACAAAGGTGGGGTCTTGGGTGGCCTAGAGAGAAGAAAGGAGAGAGCCTTACTTGATGGACCCAAAAATCAGCTGGCAGAATGTTGGTCAGTTTTTGAAGGAGGACAGAGAGAGCCCTACCTGGGTGTGCCTTCAGTGTAGGGTCAGGGAACAGCTGGAAAGAAGGTAGATGACCCACAAATTCTGTTGGCATATGGTCTTGATGCAGGCAGGTGGGGTGTTGGGCCCTTTCCTCCTTTCAAGTTGTTCATGTCAGGCATTCTGTCAGAGCAATGAGAAAGCCAATTAACACACTGAGAATGGTTTAAATTTTTTTCCCCCTTCCTGGGCTACTTTCTTTAAAACTAAGCTTTACTGAAGAATGTTTTACCTACAGTAAAATATATTCTTTTCCATGTGAAAACTATGGATTTTTGCAATAAGTACAGTTGTGCACCACCATCAAGATATAGACTTTTGGGACTGGAGAGAATGCTCAATGGTTAAGAGCACTGACTGCTCTTACAGTGGACCTGGATTTTGTTCCCAGCACTTACATGGTGACTCACACCATCCTTAACTCCACATCCTCTGACCGCCACAGGCATTATACACATATGGTACACTGTGGGAGACAGGCTTGAGCCTAGGCTGAAAGTCTTATTGACAGCCATACAGCAGGCCCGAGGCAAAGGCCCGACTGCTGGAGCCACAAGGAATGCCTTCTGACATTTGCTCCCATTGGCAGATCATGAGACTGATGCCTAAAGCTCCCCACTCCCTAATCACCACCCTTGATATTCTAAATTGTAACACTTAGTCTGGGTCATGTGGTTCCCAGGAAACCAGGCCCCATAAGGAAACTGGAACCTAAGTAACCTGAAACTCATTATGCTAATGAGGTGTCTGACTCACAATGTCATGATAGGACATAGCGCTGCCAAAGATCTGAGTTGTAACTTCTTGATTGGACCCCTACCCCTATATAAGCTTGTGCCCTTCTACAATAAACCAGATCTGCATCAATGAACTTGGTCTCCTGTGTCTGAATGCGGCTCTGCTGACACAGGGACCCGCCCTGGGGTCCGAGACTGGACAGAAGTAGCGACGATCAGAGGCAGCACTGCAGTGAGCAGAAGAGCTGCCTCAGTGCCACAACGAGCAGAAGAGCGACCATAGTTTGTGGCCTCAGCGAGGAGCGCAGGGCAGCGCCTGTGCAATCAGGGGTGGCGCCCAGAAGGCGATGCCCACGTGACACCTGTGGCAATCAGAGGTGGCCACAGTACACTTATGCACATGCAGGGAAAGCACTCACGCACATAAAATAAAAATTAGTAATTAAAAGAAGATATCTACTTTTCCTCTGTGATGGTTAATATTGGCTGTCTATTTGACAAGGTCTGGACTCACCTAGAAAATAAATCTCTGGAAGTATATACAAGAGAGTTCCTATATTGGTTCCCACCTGAGATATGGACCATCCTGTAGTACCATCTTGTGTGCTGCAATCCTGGACTGAATATAAAGGGATAGAATTCTGAGTACCAGCATTCATCTCTCTGCTTCTTGGCTGTAGACATGATGTAACCATGTGCTTCACATTCCTGCCACCATGTATTCCCATCATGATGGATTGTGCCTTCAAGCTGTGAGCCAAAATAAGCCCTTCCTTCCTTGTTGTTCTTCAGGTATCTTGTCATAGCAATAAGAAAAGTGACTAATGTATCTATCATTCCAGAAAATTCTCCCCTGTGCCTTTATAGTCCTCCTGTAACCCTAATCACTGGCAATTATTGATCTGTTTTCTGTCTCTATAGTTCTTTCTTTTCCAGTTTTCTATAAATGGAACCATGCACTATGTGTAGTGCTTTGAATAATTGTCCTCCATTAGACTCTAAGTATTTGAATACTTGGCCCCACTTGGTGTTGCTGTTTGCTGAGATTAAGAGGTGTGGCCTTGCTGGAGGAACCACATCACGGGAGGGGCGGTGGATTTGAGAGCACATAAGCTTTCTTCTTCCAGTTTCTCTTTTTGCTTCCTGTGCCTTCTTGAAGATGTGAACTCTTGGTTTTCTGCTCCAGCTGCCTCCTGCCGTGCCTCTCCCACCTTGATAGACTCTTATCCCTCTGGAACTGCAAGAACAATAAACTCTTCCTTCTATATAAGTGGCCTTATTAAGGTATTTTATCAAAGCATTAGAAACCAAACTAATGTACTATGTAACCATTTTATATCCAGGCCTTTTCACTTAACATAATGCTTTTGAGATTTGTACATATCATTTATGAATCAATAGTTTGTGTTGCTGAGTGTATCCTATCATGTGGGAATCACAACCCGTAGATCTCAGCCCCTCCCAGCTGATGAATGTGTGAGCTATCTCCACTTTGGGGTGATTATGAGTGAACCTCTATGAACATCTGCAAGCTATTTTGCTGTGGTGCTCCTGTATTTTGCTACAGGTTGAGGGCCAAAGTCTCGTGTTGTGGTCACATGTTTGTATCTCAAATAACTCTGATAGAGCAGATTACTGATTAGACTCCCACTTCTAGAATTTTGTCCAATGTGATGGTTAGTTTTGATAACTTGACAAGATTTTAAAACATCAAGGACACTAGTGAGGCACTTCTTTGGATGTGTCTGTGAGGGTCTTTTCAAAGATGATTAAGTGAGGGTGGAAAACTTGTCCTTGGTGTGGCACCATCTATATGGGCTGAGGTCCTAGACTGAATGAAAAGGGAATACAAATAAATAAGTCAGCCGAGCAGGGCTTTCCCCTTCTTCTGCTTCCTGGTCTGTGGAAATGTGAGCAAGCAGCTTCCTGCACCTGCTGCCATGCCTTGCCCACTGTGAGTAAACTCTTCCTCCCTTCCATTGCTTCCTGTCTGGTGTTTGGTAACAGAGACAACGAGAAAAGTAATAAATACAGTCATTCCTCATCCTCTCTCAGGCTCCTCACACACCCAGTTGGAGGCTGTAAACCATTCCCAGCAGACACTTGGGTCTGACTGTGTCCCCAAATCACCATGTTCACTTACAACCCTTGCTTCTTCCAGAGAGAGCTGAGCCCTGATAAATCCCCATTTGTCCTGTTTCTCCCAAGAGTCGTACTGTCCCTAGTCATGAGGGAAAGCTGTGGGTGACCTTTGAATTGCCTCCACTCCACTCCAGATCTGAGGGATGAAAGAATGGCCAGGTTTTCTTCAACCCAAATGGCCTCAGGGGAGGGCAGTAGGGCTGAGACCTGGCTGCACTAGGCCATTTTGCTCAGCTAAGGTTTGCATTTCTTCCCTTGGTTGACATTTTTCAAGATCAGACTTTGGAGCAAGCTTCTTTCCTTCTGGCTATGTTTTCTCTCTTTTGGTTGTTGACGAGTGGATTTCTTCAGCTCTTCAGTTTTATGTGGTGCTCCCATTAGCTACCCTACCTAAAAAAAAAAAAAATCTCTGCGTTTCATCAAGAGCTACACAGCCCCTCAACACCTGCATGTTCATGTCCTAACTGCCTCTGGCCCTATGCTATCATTCTTGATTCATTCCCCTAACCCTGCTTTTTAGACACTGTCTTCTGTAGCCCAGGCTGTCCTCAGACTCATTCTGTAGCTGATGCTGGCCATGGACTCCTGACCCTCCTACCTCTACCTCCCTGGATTTCATTTGTTATTATTAGTTATTAGTTTTATTTTTAATAAGTATTTTATTTACTATTTTTATTTACTTTATGTGTATGCCTACATGTATGTATTACCTGCATGTATGTAAGGGCACCCATGTCCTACAATGCCTGTGGAGGTGAAAAGGGGACATCTGATCCCCTGGAATTGGAGCTATGGACAGTTGTTAGCTGCATGTGGGTTCTGGGAATTGAACCTGGGTCCTCTGTAAGAGCAGCCAGTGCTCTTAACTGCTGAGTCATCTCTCCAGCCCCAATTTCACTTATTTTAACTTTTTATTGTTCTATATTCATGTTTGCAAGCTTTCTCAAATTTTTGTAGTGGTCTATAAATAACCCCTAAGATGAAAAGCCATTGGGATTGGTCAAGGGTTACCTGAGACCTTCAGGATAGTTGGGAGGCTATCAGTGTGGGTCTGGAGTTGGTAAGTACTGTTCTGCCTCTCAATGAGCATAGTGGAGGCTCCCCTCCGTATGCTGCTGCTCTCCAGGGAGCTAAGTATGATTTTATGAACCCCTATCAGTGTTGAAGAGTGTCACAAACGCAGAGTCCTCCAGTGGCCAGGTAAGTAGAGGGCAATGCGGTGAGGTGGGGATCACAGCAAACCAGAGAGCCACCTACTCTGCTGATGCTACATGTCCTCCACACTAGTCAGGAGGCAGGTGAATGGGCCAATCTTGCTGGGACTTTTAGAGAGCAGACATGAAGCAATGGGCCAGGTCCTGGCTTTACCATTCTTCCATGAGATGCCATCTTCAGATGCCATCTTCAGTAGACATCTAGAGCCTGCTGGAGCAAAGGGAGCTGCTTAGCCTTGTATGGCTGCCTGAAGTGGGGCCCTCAGGAGGCCCCTCCTCCAAGGCCCATGACCCTACAGGACAGCTTGGAGATCTTCCAGTGAGGTCATGGGCAAGGGTTTTCCTCTCTGTGCTGACCTCCGTGTCCCTTTCTCTTGGTCCTGAATGCAGCAAGCTTTGCCCTAATATATCAACCACGAACCAATTCTATGCCATGAGCCTGTCTTATAAATGAGAAAATGACTTCCAGGAGTAAGTGTTTGCATCCATGAGTCCTGAGCTGTATGCATCCACATGATTTCAAGTGTGTGTGTGTGTGTGTGTGTGTGTGTATGCTGGTCTTCTGGGACTATTTCTAGTTTGTGGAACTATTCTGGAACAGGGATTTGCAAATGACCACCCATGGGTCAAGTTCAGCCTGCAGTGTGTGTTTGTGTGTGGGTTTTGTGTTTTTAAGAGCCTGTTTAAAAAAGAAGGGTATTCAACAGAAACTGTATGTGGTGGACAAAGCCTGAAATTGTGACTCTGTGTCCCCTCCTGAAAATGCTGGGGATTTTAAATGGCTTACATCCACATTTAGTCTGAATTAGCTGAGTGGCACAGGTTGGGGCAGCCTCAAAGACAAGTCCTGCACCCCTGAAATGTTGGGGGCCAGCTGAGTGACTGGCCTGTGTCCCTCTAGGCCAGCCCCCTGGGAGCTAGATCCCCTATGACTGAAATCCTGTTGAGCCATGCTGGAAGTCCACTAGCCTTCAGCTGCCAGGTGGTAGCTATAGGGTTGCTCCCTATGAACACGAACCCCAGGGACAGTGACCTCTAGGTTTGATCTCAGGCTCCACTGGTTCTGTCCAGCCCTTCTGAGCCCAGGTGTGTGAACCCCCAGGGGCAGTGACCTCTAGGCTTGACCCCAGGTTCCACTGGTTTCATCCAGCCCTTCTGAGCCCAGATGTGTTCCTCTGAGCCTCTTTGGGTCAACAGGCATCCCATTGCTATGAGGGCCACCCCAGTCAACCAGATTGTGACCTCTGAGAGGAGTCCCTCCTGGATGTATGTGTCTGTAGGGTGTGGCCCCCTCATTGCCCCAGGGAGGTCATTCACACCCTAGCCAGAGGTGCTAATTTTACCCCTTCTAGAAGGCACATGCCTGCTGCCTGGATGGCAGGTGTGGCCAGCTGTTCCTGGGGCTCTGGGGTGGGGGTGTGGGTTACTCTTGACAGAGGGAGAACTCCTCACAGACATCAGAATAGCTTTGGCTTCAGCTCTACTGTCTTGGCAAGTCAAGACCCTTCTGTGGGACTCGGTTTCTGTACTTGGGAAAGGCAACGAATGGTCTAGATCTGTGCTTTTCAGATTGGGGTACTCAACCAGTGGGCCAGGCTTCTATAATTTAAAAAAATGGGTTCAATTTATTATATTGGTTTGTGTGTGTGTGTGTTGATACAGGATCTCATATAGCTCAGGCTGGCCTTAAATTTGCTATGTAGCTGGCACTGGCCTTACACTCCTGGGATTATGAGCATGTGCCACCACACTTTGGCTATTTTACTGTTACCTCAAGGAATGAACGTGACTATTTTCTGTCTCATCTGGTAGTGACCCACCTGGATATAGCTGGCTGTGTGTTAGTTCAAGGTTTTTTTTTTTTTTTTTATTTGTGTATTTATTTTGGTGCTGGGTATCAAACCCAGGGCTTTACACAGGTGAAGTCTACTCTGAGTCACACCCTACCTCCCGCTCCTGGAATTTTAATTGTGTCTGCTTGGTTGTGTTCCACTGCACACTTGCACTCTTCCCGTTGTGTGAGCATTGGATCCAACAGCATTCGGTTTTCTTAAGTAAGAGCTAAAAGCTGAAGATGACTGTAGCTAGTGATATCTCAGGGTATATTTACATTCTATTGTAATAAAACTAAACTAAGATGTTGGGCCCTGTGAACATTGTTTTTTCTTTCCAAACTCACATTAAGAGTCAGCACTCTAAGACAGACTGAAAATGGACTATGAAGGTCCAGACTGAATTTCTAGATTTGCAAGTCAGAGAGTCTCCTTTTGAATGACTCAGCTCTGAAACGCAACCTGGAGAATACACAGCCATGCCTGTGTGCTAATAAAACTTTATTTACAAAATCAGAGCCAGATTCAGCCAAAATTTTCTGATCCTTTATCGGAAAACTCCCAGGGCATCCTGTCCCTGTAGACTCTGAAGTGTTCGTTTTGTTTTGTTTCTGGTACTGGGAATCCAACCCAGTGCCTTAGGCATGCTGAGAATGCTTTGCTGCAGAGGTTTATCCACAGCATTTTTTGTATTTTCTGTTTGAAGACAGGCAGGTCTTGAACTTGATCCTGTTGCCTCTCGGTGCCTGGCTGCCTTGGAGGACATTTTTGGTGAGTGACAGGCCGTGTCCTCTGACTTCTCAAAGCCCCCCTGCTCTCACTCCTAGAGACACTCACTGGAGGATGGACCTATCACTGACTGATAGCTCCAGTGAGGAGGGGACTTTCCAAAGTCAGGTCCTGGCTTTGGCCATTGGGCCTACTCCTCCTCAGGACCAGAGTCATCTGGGCTCCCCAGGTGTCTCTGTGATGGCACTCTGCAGGAGAATCATCCCTACCCCCAGCCCACACCTTGCCCACATTTGGAGGCTGTTAGAGGAATCAGCCTGCAGCCTGGCCTGGCGGAGCTAGCCCTTTTATCTTTCTTTATAAATCATCCTCTCCTTCATCTTGATCCTGCTTGGCCAGCTCCTCTGAACTCCCTCCAATTTGTCTCTGGTGAGTGGTGCTGAGCCCAGCCGGCTGCTGGAGGTTAGGTGTGGCTACATTGAAGCTTGAGGAGGAGGGCCTCTTTCCCATCTGCCCAGCAGCATCTTTGCCTGCGGATCCTTGGCTTTACTGGGCTCTGCTGACCACAGCCCAGGTAGTTAACTTATTCGATGGTCACTCAACATTTATTTCCTGAGGAGCTTCATGTTCAGTGCCAGGCAGAGAAGACAATGACTGTGCCATGGCCTACCTAATCCCATGTATACTTGCTTAGCCTCTGTATGCATTTTGTAAGCACCATGGAAGAAATCACTGGTGGGTGATGATGGGATAGTGAGGGATAGCTGTTCAGAGTCAGCAGTTGAGGGGTCATGTCTGTGCCTGGGCCTGAAAGATGAGTAGGAAACACAGTAGAAAGGGGAGTATCCAGATAGAGGAATGGCATGTACAAAGGTCCTGTGGTTGGAATGGGTGGCCATGCCTGATGGTGTGAGGGGTGGAAGGGGAGGGCTGCTGAGAGATCTGCTCTTAAGGAAGCCGGGCATGGGCCTGGAGAGATGATTCAGTGCTAGAGCACTTGTTCTTACAGAAGAGCTAGTTTGGTACCCAGCACCCACATCATATAATTCACAACTTCCTATAATTCCAGTTCCATGGGATCTGATGGCCTCTTCTGGCTTCTGGAGACACTGCACACCTGTGGTACACATACACTCAAGGCACACATTTTCACATAAAAAAAAAAATCAATCTTTAAAGACAAGGAAACTGTGCACAAGAGTGCCCTGCTTGTTACAGTGACGGTAACAGCATGGGCAGACAGAATGAGCTTAGTCCTAACAGCTTCTACCCAAGCACCAGGGCTCTATGCTCAATGCTTCTTTAAATTTATTACATTTAGTATTCAGGGAAAACTTTTCACAAATGAAGGAAACAGAGGGTCAGAGGTTCAATACTTCGTCCAGTGTCACACAGCTTAAAAATGAAGGCGTTTTAATTCTAATTCAGAGCATCTGGACTTAGAATCTCTGCCTGGTGATCACCTGACTTAACCTTCTGTTCCCTTTGAACGAAAGTCCCCTGCCCCCTTCTTCCCCGGCAATGCAAAATCTTTGTTCCTGGGTGCTCATGGTTAATGTAGGGGTGGAAGATAGAGAGGCAATAGTCTATGAGCACACAATGTAGTTGGGGGCCTTGCTACACTCGGAATGGGGTCTGTGGATGCAGTGGGGCTTGGGAGTGCAGGAGAAGCCTTCTGGAACCGAGTCTTAAACCCTCCGTAGAAATGCTGCAGAGACATCAAAACACCAACTGTGGACCCTGGTTGGAACCAGTATGGGGAGATTAGGTGGAGTGTTTTCTTTTTAAGGATTTATTTTACTTTTAAGTGTGTGTAAGTGTGTGTGTGTGTGTGTGTGTGTGTGTGTGTGTGTGTGTAGGTGCCGTGGAGGCCAGATGTGTCTGATCCCTTTGGAGCTGGCGTTAGGGGCTGGAGCTGACTACCTGCATTTTCACACCCAGCTCTGCTAAGTGCCCTGCATGGCCTCAGCTTGCTGCCCAGTCATGGACTGTCTTATTCTTATGTGAACGGGTATGGGGGGGTGATTATGGTGTTGCCCCCCTCCCAGCCCCTTACTTACTGAGGTCAGTTTAGATGCAGATACAAACCAAAGGAAGATGTTGTTGCCATGATAGCAGGCCTCTGTTGTTAGCATTATGAACCTGTGACTGTGTGACTCTGTGTATCAGGACTCCAGAGGGTCTAATCAGAGCCCAACAGACTGAAGGGACACTGTAACTGCCCTAAGACGTGGTGACAGAGGTTAAGTGTGGGGTGTGGGGAGGAGGGAGCTGACCTGGACATGAGAAGGAGGTGAGGTGACAATTGATAGTCAGCTGGAATGAGGTATAGTGGGTACTTTTCTTGTGGCTGTGACAGAATAAATGAAACTTAAAGGAGTAAGGGTTGATTGTGGCTGACAGTTTGAGGGTACAGTCCATCATGGGTAGGGCATGGCAGGGGGATAGTGAGGCACCTGGTCACACTGCATCCTCAGTCAGGAAGCAGAGACAGATGAACGCTGATGCCCAGCAGAACTTCTCCCCTTGATTCAGTCCAGGACCCCAGCCCCAAGGAATAGTGTCACTCACATTTAGGACAGCTCTTTTCTGCCCAGTTAAATGTTTCTGGAATAGTCCTCACAGACACACCCAGAGGTATTTCCATGGTGACTCTAAATCCTGGCAAGCTGACAGTCACGATGAACCATTACATCAAGCAAAGGACTGGTGATGGGAGGACCAGGATTAGGTCAGAGTTCTGGCTCTGGTATTTGGAGAATGGGGTGTCTGTTCCCAGATTAGGGTTGCAGGAGAGGAGCAGGTTGAGGCTCAGGGGATGGGGTTGTGTACTCTCAATTTAGGGATGCAGGCTAAGGAGGATGAGTTTGCTGTATATAGTCTGTGAGGAGCCCATGGACATTCAGGGAGCATGTTCTGGGCAAATGCTGTGGGAGCAGAAGTGGGGTGAGAGGAGCTGGCATGACTGAGTCTCATAGAGTAACAGATCCCCATGCCACTCTCTCATCCACACCAGGAAGGGGCCTCGTGAGATGCATTTTATATATGGCAAAACTAAGGCCCAAGATGTAGTTGCTCAGTCCAGACCTTATAGTCAGCACATGGTAGATCAGAAGGTGAGATCAGAAGGCCTGTGTGGGCCATGGCCTCTCCCACTCATTTCTCTTCCTCTACCTTCCTGAGCCTGGCAAAGTCTGTGCAGAAGTCAAGCCCCATCTCTGGCACACACTGGCTACCTCCAGCCTTTGCAGAGAGGCCACAGTGCCAGAAGAGTATCAAAGATAGCTCTGTCTTCCCCACTGGCCACTGTCTCAGAGCGGAAGGTAGGAGTCTGGGCAGGTGCCATGGTCTGTGTAGTATCTAGCCCTACTCACCTTGTGCCACTTGTTCACAGCAATTTACAGCCTGGAAGGCCTGTCTGAGTCACTCACTGGCAGGCTGTTCCCCAGGGAGGCAAAGACACAGATGGAAGTTGTTGCGGGGAGTGGAGTGTCTCAGGGCCAGGAATTGTGACCCTCTGGCTTACAGCTTTCAGGGTCCTTGAGAATAGATTGGGCCTTGAACGCTTAAGGAACCAAAGGCCCCTGTGAGGTCCAGGTCTTTCATTTCTTCCCAGATAACTTCCCATACATCTTGCCCACTCCAAGGTCATGGGGGGTGTTGAGTTGAAATGGGAGTGGGAAGGGGGCGCCCACTCATCACTCACTCCTCTCTGCACTACGCTCTGTTCTCTGTGCTTGGTACTCACTGTCTCATTCATTGCTTTTATCTCTGTCCTTAAACATCTTTCCTTTTGGAAAATTAATTCTTTCTTTTTGATGAATTAATAAGCTCAGAGAGGTTAAGTCACTGGCCCAAGGCCACACAGTTAACTAACCCAAGAACAGACTCTCTGACTTGCAAGTCTCTCCTTCCCTTTGACTGTTGGTTTTTGTATATCCCAGAGGTTAACTTTCCCTTACCAGGCCTGTGATTCCAGGGTTCGTCACATAGTAGGTGTTTAAGTGCATGTATCCTACACGTCCCACTTCCTGGACATGGCTGTGCTTCTAATACTATCTGAAAACTCATGCTTTTACCACAGTGTTGCCAAGTGTTTGACTCAGTGGGCAGGGCTTGGGGCCATGGGTTGTGTATCATCTATCACCAATCTATCATCTATCTATATCTATCATCTATAACCTATCATTATCTTATTTATTATTTTGTATATTTGATTTTTTGAGACGGGGGCTAGACAAAACTCACCTCTCTCTCTCTCTCTCTCTCTCTCTCTCTCTCTCTCTCTCTCTCCTGGGCTTGAAGAGGAGAGAAATGTCAGTCTATGTGCAGAATTTGCCCATCAGCAGTGGGGAAACGGCCCAGATGGGACAGCGTAAATGTTGTGACCTTGCTAGGAGGAGGGATTCTGCCTGCCCAAGATTTTTGCTCAGTGGTAGGTAGGGGAGCTGGGGCCCTGGAGGGTCAGGAACTGAGCTGCACATGTCGGTGGCCTGGCCTCCATCAGCAAGTGTGACGCATTACGTGGGGACGGCTCCCTAGGGCTCCTCCTCCTCATCTCCTGGCCCCCACAGATCAGAGGTACAAGAGGGAAGTGTGAACCTTGCAGATCCCTCATTGAAGGCTTGTTGGATTTGGGCCGTGGCTGGCTGTGGTGTGGAAAATGAGGTAACATGGAAGATTAGAGTGAAGAGGGAGAGCCCAAGCTGACGACAAGTTGCCCAGGTAGACAAGCACACAGGCTTTTCCGCCTTCACCCACTGATCCAGAAAGGTGCGGAGGAACAGAGGATGGCACACGAGGGTCATGCCCCGCCTCACTTCCTGCCCCCCACTTTCCCTGTCATGAGAGCAGGGCCCGCTGGCTCTCTGGGCCGGGTTTACCTCTGAGTTCTCATTCCACGCAAGGCAGAGGTGCCTCACAGCTTTGGGAGGCCGGGAAAGCACCCAACTCTTTATTCACTGTCCCTATGATAAACTCAAATGAGCAGCCAGCCAGGGGCTCCTGTGGTCTCCAGGAAACCTGGTCGTTAGTGAGGTTCAGTCAACCAGCCTGGAGGAGTCTCCAAGGAGCAGTTCCACAGGGCTTCCTGCCCAAGGCTGGGAGGAAGCACATCACCACAGGGTCACTCTGCTGCCTCAGGTTGGAGGAAGGGAAGGTGAATATAGCCTGCCATTCTTCCAGGTTTACAAGATAAGGAAACAGGCAGAGAAGGCAGTCACTTGCCCCAGCCTACCCAGGTCCTTTAGGGCCAATCAGGAGATCTCCATCTGCTCCACCCATGGTGGCTTGCCACACTGTATCTGGTGTTGGGATCCCCCAACCAGGACAGGCCCCAAGCTGAATACCTGCTGATCATTTCCCATGATGCCATGTTCTTCCACATTTTCAGGGCTTTGCCTGGGGTCCCACACATAACATAACCACACAACTGGCACTGTCCCCTGCCCTGTGTCCCCATGCCAAACACTGTTACACTTATCTCCCTTGTACCACCTTCAGGTCACAAGCCTTCTCAGATACCCTGTGTCCCTGTGCCCAGAACATTGCTTGATGCAAGTAGGTCCTCAGTTATTGTGTTGATTGACTGAAGGGAAACTTGGATTTGGTCATAAGCTGCATAGGCATGTGGACCTCACTGATAGTGAGGCTGGGTTGGCACGTGTGTTAGGAAGAGGACTGTGGTGGCCTCTGTCGCTGGGATGCTGATGCCTTGGCTCTAGGCAGTAGAAATACATCACAGCCCACTGACCTTCCCTTTCTCTATTAATCATGTCTTATCTGAGCCCAGGACCAGCAGGGCCCTGTGGCTATCTACATGGGTACCAGCAATGAGGTAGGAACTCAACATTTTGCTGTACTGACTCAGAGTCGGAGTGGTCCAGCCTTTAGCTGCTTTGAGGAAGGGAGGTCAGCCTCTGCAGCTTTAGACTTGCCGGTGTAGAAGGTGAGGCTCTGAGTCAGTGAGTAGCTTTGAGGGTGGACAGTTCTGAAGCCAGAGCTTTTGGCTACAAAGTCCTGGCTCCCCTGGCTCCCACTATGGCCCAGGTCAATTACCCAAAGCTAGGTGGCTGGCCAAGGGCCACTCAGCCTAGTGACTTTGTCCTGTACAACCAATTCCTTGACCAAATGACTTGCCAACTTCCTGAGAACATTTTCTCAAGATGTAGTACCCCCACCTCAAGCCACAAACCTAAAACGCTCCCTTTTGTCCCCTGTATCAGATCCACCCTTGACTTCAGAGGCAGATGGTTTTGGCCAAGTGTCCTTGCCACAGAGACAGTAGTGGAGAAACCCAGGTATCAACTGCTTACTAGTTCTGTGCATGTTCTCAAGTCCAAGACTGGGAAGGGAGGGAAAGGTGGCATGACCTTGGTGGGAGGGGCCTGACCCTGGGCAGCCGGGCAGGAGGCTGTCTAGATGAGGATGAGTGCAGAAGTCTGCTTCATCACGCTTGCATAGTACTCCTGTGGTACCCACCTTCCTGAGCCACAACCAGGTGGCCTTTTAAGACGGAAGCTGGTGACATGGGTATCATCCCTAAGTAAAGCTCTGGAGCAGCCCTTGAGGGCATGGGCATTCACCCTAGCCGTAGCTGCAGGGCATCTGAAGCTGACCTGATTGGGAGGCCAGCCCTCACCCCTGCCTCATCTCCCTGTCTCACCATCCACCCTGGGCTTTTCTGTCTTCTTTGGTAAATTTGGGCATCTAGTTCCGTCATCCTCTGAGAGACAAGGACATCTCAAAAGGGATCAAAAGTCATAGTGGACATCAAATAGCTTTCAACATACTCTGCTATGTTAGGTAAGTTACAGATAAAATATGTGAGAAATAAATGAATTATATTTTCTCTCAGTTACACACAGTTAAAGGCTGTGCTTGCAAAAATGTGTTTGGGGTTTAAGTCACTTGGGACCCTTCACCTGCCCAACCTCCTCTTGCTTTCTGAGCTTCAACCACCCTTTCCTTCTTCAGGGGCCTCATCTGTGCGCCTCTGAGCTGGGGACCAACCAACGCATGCACTCTTCACTGCTCTGGTTGTACCTTGCAGAGCTGCCTGTGTAGGCCCTGTCAATTTGTCTCTGTGGAAGCTGGCTGTGGTCCCTGGGAGGTGAAGGCACAGTGATCTTACTCAACTTGTGGCTTCCCAGGCCTGGTCTAGGAAGCTCTTTCTGAAGGAGGAGAAAGTATAAGTCTGCTGCTCAGGAAGAAGCCCAGAGCTAGCTCTCCTGGGTCTGACACCCATCAGCTCTGTGATCTGAGACATGGCTTTACCTCTCTGGGTCCTGCCTCTCCTGCCAACAGGGAGTGACTTTGTATGTATGGGGCCACTGCATTCCACATGCACAGCCAATCCACTGACCCCTAAGACCCACCATGCCTGTGTCCGAAGATCCCAGAAACACCTCTCATTGAAATTACTAGTGCTTTTGTCTCCCAGCAGCTCCATCCACTTGTCTGAGACAGGAGTCAGAGACCCACCAGATTCCCAAGCTCAAAATCTGTCTCTTTTTGTTAGGTCACCAAGAATTTCAGTCATGAGGACCATCCAAAGGATGGTCAAGAGGGATGTGTGTCCCCAAACAGGGCAGCCCTCTTCTTCATAGGGACATCCTCTCAGGGGGCCACCCCTAGAGTAGAAAGCAGAGGTGCATCTCTGCAAACTAGACCAAGGCCACTGTGACTGTGACTGTCTGCTCACACCTCTCTCCACTGAAGGAATGCCAGGCTTGTTAGAGCCCTCATTTACATTTCATTAGGAGGTGTCAGGCTGGGTGTTAGCGAACGGAGCTGTTCAGCCTCTGGATCCAGAGTTTAGGGTAGCACTCTGCAACCATTCCCAGCACCCTCCTCAGTGTATCTCCCTCTTTTCCAAAACTGCCTGAACCATCAGAATCAAGTGCCCAACATTCTGCCTATTCCTAGCACAGGCTTGAAAAATGGCTGTTATTACCTACATGTTTTACAAGGAGAGACCCAGGACCCAGAGACAGCAAGTGACCGGTCCAAGGCTAGTCAGATAGGATGCAACAGAGCCAAACAGTAAACCCAAGCCAGCTTGCCTCAAAGCATGTGCAATTCTCACTTCTCCAGCTGATCACCACCCACCTGAAGAGGGAGGTGCAGGTGTATAAGCTATCTACAGCAGAGGGGGCAGTCTGAGTGTGGGGAGAGGGGGGTGAGGGAAAGAGGAGAGAGCGAGAAGAGGGGAGGGAGGGAGGGAGACAGAGAGAGAGAGAGAGAGAGAGAGAGAGAGAGAGAGAGAGAGAACATGTATAGGCTTGGGAGAACTTCCTAGGCTGTTCCTATAGCCTTCACCAACTTCTTACTGTCCCAGGGTCACTCAGTGGTCATCTGCTGCACTGTGCTCTCTGAGAATGACACAGAATTCCATGGCATTTCCTATGTTCATTATGACACAACACAATGTGTGATATTCCGGGGGTACCCATGGTTTTATTCTGTTCTGGTCCAGGAGCCCAGGCAGATGGCAGCATCTTCGCATAGAAACCCAGAGAGCTCATATGAAGTCTACTCTAGGGAGACTGTGGCCCCAGAGCCCTCCTAGCCTGGCTCCTACTCCAGAAAGGATTTGGCATCTTGGGGTGCAGACATGGCTTGCGGTTCATCTCCTAGTCAAGGAACAGGAGACTCAAGGGAGGGGGGAGGAATTCTATTCATTCCCCTGCATTTCTGGGCACCTGTCTAGACCCAGCAAGAGCCAGTTCTAAGGAGAGAGTGGTGGCTCATCTCCCTGCACACCCTGGAAAGTTCTGGAAAGCAGACTCCTCTTCAGGCTCTGAGTGATTGGTATATTATAATGTTTCCACATGTAGAACTCATTCGGCATTTTCCGCTATGTTTTTAAGGCTCAGATTGAGGGAGATGAAGCAAGAGCAGGAGCCAGGGGTGGAAGAGACAAAGGTTTAGTAATGAGTTCGAAATTTACGAAACACAGAAGCGAATATGGCTTCAATACGCAACGTGACCCTTTTTAAGCCTGGAAATTACTCTTCAAAACTCGTTCTGGCCTGACTTCAGAGTTGAGTGGATGCTGGGACACCACAGATTGACTTTGAGAAGTGGGCTGGTATTGCAGGAATTTTTTAATTTCCTGTAAGTCACAACAGTTTTCTCCCAGGGTTGCTCCGTGGTACGCTGACCAGGCTGGCTGCTGCAGGACAGCCTGGACAGAACGAAAACATGGGCAAGGAAGGGCGCTAATAGGACCCCTTGGAAAGCATCACCAAAAGCTTAGACAAATATTTCCAGGGAAATGAGGGACCCACTTACTCAGAAGATAGAAACGGGATCTGCTACCACTATGCTTTTAAAAAGTCGAATAAAATGGCGTCACTTACACTTCTAAACTGGAAGGAATTTGGGGAAAGCAGATTATTATTAATTAATTTAATAGCTTCTTAATTAGCCCTTCAAACAAGTTTTTCAAAATCCCCAAAGGTGTCTAATTTGCATGGCATGTTTTTACTTTTCTATGCATTTCATTAACAGCCCCTAAAAAACAAAAAACAAAAAACAAAAAAAAAAACAACTAACAGCGAGACAGGAGAGCAAAGCTTCCAGAACTTGAAAAAAAGAACTCAGACTACTGCACTGCAGAAGTCTGTTTCTCCCTCCATCTCAGTGGTATCTTATCTGTGTCACCCCAGGATGCTCCCAGGAGCTTATGTGACCCCCAGAAGTCACCATGACCTCGAAGAGGATGGATGACTCCTAGGGGCCAGGACTGAGGCAGTGACTGCTCCCTCTTCCAACAGTGAATCTGCTAAGACAACGGGCTTTGGATGCATCAGTGGACACGGCAGGTCAGGAGGAGCTGATGTGGGGACATTGAGAGACCAGCAAGCGGATGTCTCTCACAATGTGTGAAGCCAGGCAGAAAAGTGACACGTTTGACTGAGAACAGAGGACGGCGTTGCAATCAGCCTTCTCTTTCTTCAGCTTCCGGGGAGGATGCATGACTGGGGATCTGGGGGTGACACTTAGCAGCTCAGGGTGTGTATCCGAAGGGTGGGCTCAGAACCTGGAAAAGGGGATTGGGAGCTAATTACTGCTTTTCCTTGCCTGCCCTCCCCTTCTGCCTCCTACCCTTGTGACCAAGGACAATAGCAACCTAGTTAATACAACAAATTGGCATCCGATGTGCAGCTTGACAGAACCAAAGATGAGCTTGGGAGGAGTGACTGAGTGGCCCTTGCCATGGAAAGTAAGGCACGCAATTGGGACTGAAATGTCTGAGCATCCCTGGGGGCAATTCCAATGTGGCATCCGTTCCCATACTGTATGGGGTGATTTGCCTTTTTGCTTGTGTTAGGTAGTAAGAGGTGTAACTAAGGCTGAGCCACCAGGAAGTGAAGTATCATTGGGAGGAATCCCAGGGTGGCTATTTTCCTCTATTTGATAAGGACTGAGGTGTCTGTTTGATGAATAGGGTCTACAAAGTGAATAACTGTGGGGGCACTCTTAAAACACTCTTAAATCTCTGCAGGATTAGAGAATGCAACAAAATCTAGTATGTACCAGGTCCTAGGTCTTAAGCGATGTCACCTGTCTAAATTTTCTCCATCCTAGCAGCAAAATAAACTCTATTAGCCCCATTTAGCAGATAACGGCTGTTTAATAGGTGACTACTTACTAGAAGTTACCTATTAACTTTTAGTAAGTAGTTACTATGTGGTAGGTCTTGGATTCTATGCAGAACAATTCAGTTCATTATCACAACGCCCAAGGGTCTGTCTGTAAGAGCTTCCCTTCCATGGTGGAATTCCCAAAGACAGTAAGGAAGCAGTCCTAGTTTTCTTTCTGTTGCTGTGATAAACACCATGACCAAAAGCAGCTTGGGGAGGAAAGGGTTTATTTCATCTTAAAACTCTCCAGTCACAGTCCATCACTGAGGGAAGCTGAAGCAGGAACTCAAGGTAGGAACTGAAGCAGACACTATGGAGGAATAGTTCTTACTGGCTTGTGCAGCTACTTTCTTACGGCAGTGAAGGCAGACCTGCCCAGAGATGATGCCACCCACAGTGGACTGAGTCTCCCTACATCAATTAGCAATCAAGGTGAGTCTGATGGAGGAAATTCCTCAGCTGAGGCACCCTCTTCCCAAGTATGTCAAGTTGATGAAATTAGCTGTCCCTGAGGTACGGAGAAGTTAATTGATTTACTTCCGTCACATAGCTGCTGATCAGGCACACGGGGCTTGAACCCAGACTGATCCTTATTTATTAGCATTTCCTGAGTCCCAGCCAAGTCACCTCTTTTCTCCCAGGAAGCATTCTCTGTTTTTTTTTTCTCCATGAATCCACATTTCTTAATCTTTCCTAAGCCATATTTATTTATGCGGTTTTCCAAAACTCTACCCCCACCCCTGCCACATTCTTTCCCAGTTATAGTGTCAACATTCAATGCCTGGCACATAGTAGGTCTTTAGGGTGTGTATAGAATAAAGCATATACCACAAAGCAACTTTAGTTTTGACTTGGGCATTGGATAAAGTTATATTTTAGCCAACCAAACATTATTAGGGGCTGAGTCAGGTCCAGTATTACTTATTGGATTTCAAGGTGATTTTTCTTTATTTTTTTTTCCTTACTTACTAATGGAAAATTCTCTCCAAAGTCACACTTATTAGCACTCAGAGGCTGTGTAGCAAAATCTTCCCAAAATAGCCCCAAGTAGATCTGCAGGAGGGAAGAAGGCTGAGCCAGGGATGAAGAATGTGGATTTGACACGCAGAGAAAGCTGGAATTAAGGATACTGGCCCAGAACATGGATGGGAACCTGCCAGCCCCAGAGGGTGGGGTAGTTAGCCTGAAGGTAGCAAGGAAGGGTCATATAGAAGTGAGGTGCTATGGTGTTAACCGAGACATAAATCAAGGAAGCCTCACTGGTAAGAACTGGGGCTCAGTAGACGTGAAGCAGGACTGCACTGGAGCACGAAAATGTGGGTCCCCTCTTTATTTTATTTCACTATGTGGTTGTGATGTTCATGACCCCCCTTGTCATCCAGCAACCTTTGAAGAAGATGGCTGTCCATTTACCATAGCAGGCAAAGACTGGGAGACCTAGAAAATACCAGTCAAGAGGACTGAAGTTGGGCTGGGGAGATGGTTCAGTGGCTGAATCACTTGCTATGCAAGCATGAGAACTTGAGTTAGGATCTCCAGAAGCTCTCAAAGCTGGGTTCTGTAGCATATGCCTGTAATTCCACGATCCTGTGGAGAGATGGAACGTAGAGACAGGAGAATTGTGGGCCAGCCTGGACTAACAGGAGACCCTGCCTCATGTGGAATGTGAAGATGACACCAGATTGTCCTCTGACCAAGAGGGAGAGAGAGAGAGAGAGAGAGAGAGAGAGAGAGAGAGAGAGAGAACCAAAGTTTCAGAGCAAGCCAGGATTTGGATCCAAAACTCTGACACAGAACCCCACAGGACAAAGAATAAGATGTTGTCATCTGCTGACCTGTCCCACCAATGTACTGGCTTGGAACATCTAAAGGATGTAACGATGTACCCTGCTTTCCTGTGGACCCTCTCCCCACACCCTCTCAGAGAGGAAGCCAAAACCTAGGTATACAGCAAGCGATCTGTAGTCGATTCCCCTTCTTGAGAAAACTGAGTTATGTAGACAAAGTCATGGGAAAGCCCAGGCTGTGGTGCTCCAGGAGGAAGTACATGTTGGAGCCTGCCTGGGGAAGAGGCTAGCGGTGAGCAGGTAGCCTCAGGGCTCAGCTTTGGCCTGAAGAAGGGTGGTCCAGGAGCTCATAGAACCCAGCAAGCTGCTGTTTTCTGGTGATTCAGTATGTAACTAGACATTTCAACCCTTCTAAGTATTTTTGTTTGCCCTTTGTGGTTTTTTTATTTTTATAAAAACTTTATTGAGAATTTCATACATGCATATGAAGTGTTTTGATCAAATCCATGCCCACTCCCTCCCCTCCAACATTCCCCCCTCTGAAGAGGTAACCCTAAAATCTTTAAGGATTAGATACAAGCTCCCAAATACTTTTGACATTTTTGGCCTTGGAACAGAGTATGTTGCTAAGAGGCCAAAGGACATTTTGACTTTTAGCCAAGAAACTGGCTACATTTCTTTGGGGTCTTTTTACCCTAACTGCCCAGCCAATTCCTACCTCCTATTCTTATCATGTGGCCTTTGTGTTTTAACACATAACAATTATGCATATTTATGAAGTACAAGGTAACTACATGATCCAGTATAGAATAATCAAATCAGGGTAACCAAACAGTTATTTTTATATGAGGAAGCTTTGAACTCCTCTCTCCTCATTCTTTCTGAAATAGAAAACGCAGTGTTGTGAACTGCTCATGTAGCCGTGTGGCTGAGCCCCAGACTCCTTCCCTTCTCTCTGTTTCAGCACCCGTCAGTCAACCCCCTCCTTTCCCCCCTTCTTCTCCCCTTCCTTTCCTCTAATGACCACTAGGCTACTCTCTTTCCCTCTGAGGTCAGCTTTTGGGCGTGTGTATATTTTCAGCATCCACAGGTAAGTGAGGTCACATGGACTTTAGCTGCTGGCTTGTTTTGTTTTACATAGTGTCCTCTAGTGCCTTCCACATTACCAAGAATGACAGGATTTTGCTCTCTTTGTATCTCTGTCACATTTCTTTATTCATCCATCCATCTCTGGACACCTCAGCTGACTGTGAGCAACAGTGTGGTAACCATGGGAGGGCAGGTGTCTCTTTGACATGTGGGTTTCTGTTCCTCTGGGTATGTCCTGGGGTGGGGTAGCTGGATCCTAGAACAGCTCTATTTTTAGATTTGGGGGAGTCTTTATTCTGTTCCCCACAGTGGCTGAGCCATTTCACATTTGTAGTAGGTGGACACTTCTTACTGGTCAATGCTATATGGCTCTGCCCTCCAGCCCAGCACATGGAGGTTCCATTTCTGGGCTCTCTGATATTCAGCAGGCTATGTGATTTGTTTAGCCAATGGGCTTTGGATGGAAAAAGTGCATCCACAAGCTATATGGAGCTCAAGGTAGAGCTATATAATTGACAGAATCAGACACTATTGTTCAGATAGATCAGGAGTTCAAGGCCAGCCTCTGATATGTAGGACATTGAGGCCATCCTGGGCTACATGAGACCCTGCTTCAAAAACCCAAGCAAGGGGGCCTGGGAGATGCCTCAGTAAAGTGCCTGCTGCCCAAGGCATGAGGCCCTGAATTTGGATCCCTGGCATCTATGAGAAAGCTGAGCATGGTGGCATGTGTCTGTAATTCCAAAGCTGTGTGGACAGAGTCAGGTGGATTCCTGAAGCTCATCGGCCAGCCAGCCTAGCCAAATCAATGAGTTTCAGTTTCAGTGAGAGACCGTTTAAAATATAGAAGTAGAGAGTGATCTAGGAATGACCCCTGATGCCAGCCTCTGACCTGTTCATGCAGGCGCACAGATGCGCACACATCCAATAGGCACACAACACATCTCGCACACAAAATTTAAAACACAAAGTAGGAGCTAGGGAGATGACTTGGGGTGAATGAGCTAGCTTTTCAAACCCGATGACTTGAGTGTGATCCTGGGAACCCACATAAAAAGCCAGATATGATGACACCCATCTATACTCCCAGGAGTCCTTTGGTGAGATGGGAGGTGGGAATGAAGAATCACCCAGAAGCTCAGCCTGGAGTACAGTACACAGTGTGGTAGAACCAAGAGAAACCCTGCCTCAACAAGGTGGAAAGTGAGAACTGACTCCTGAAAAGTTTTCTTCTGACCTACACACAGGTGCTGTGGTATGGGCATGTACACACATGATAAAAAATAAAATTTAAACACAAACTTTGTAGACTGACAGTGGACATTCTGTAATAGGACATCCATCCTTCCTTGTTCCCCTCCACTAGGTTTGTAGTGTGCGTAAGACGTAAGCTTCCATTAGTTTACACCATTAGGATTTGGGATTATTTCAGACATGGTCTCTGTATCATTGCTATTTTTCTGCTGTTTTTCTAGCTGGCTTGCAGATCTTCTGAGGCGTCTCCTATCTCTGCCCCCCCCCTTTACAAGTTCTGTGACCATAGATGTTTGTGCCACAGTATCCAATTTTTATGTGGATTTTAGAGACTTGAACTTAGGTCCTCACATAAGCACTTTTACCCATGGAGCCATCTCCTGAACCTTAACTGCTCAGGTTTTTGTTTTTGTTTGCTTTGGGTTTTGTTTTTGTGGTTTTTTTTCTTTTTTGAGAAAGGGTCTCCCTGCAGAAACAGCTGGCCTAGAACTTGCAATATAGATCAGGTTGGCCTTGATCTCACAGAGGTCCACCTGTCTCTTCCTCCCCATGCTGGGATGAAAGGTATGTACCACCACGTCAGGTTTCTGAACTGAATGTTTGAAGCCGCTTAACAACCCTGAGAAGTAGTGGTGATCATCTCACTTTGCAGATGAACGCATAGCCTGGAGTGTGCTGGTGTGATCTGCCCATGGCTGTACAGACAGGAAGCTGGCAGAAGTAGGGGAGGCAGAGTTGCTGGCTGCAATGCCTTTGTCTTCTACTTACCTTCTTCCTCTGGGAGAGCCAGCCCTCCATCAGCCTGGACGTTGGTGTCTGGGGAAGGAGGGATCCAGGACCATTTAGAATAAAGATGATGTCCCAGCTTGCTAAAATAAATTAGCCAGTAAATTCCACTTGGCTGAGTCTCACTGATCAAAGTAAAGGATCATCATGAAAAATAAACCCTGGGTCTTGGGAACCACTTCAGGTTGAGTGTGAAATTTTAACCCAAAGTGTTTGGCTGAGGAGCCGCACAGCGGCAAGCTGGTGCTGAGGAGATACCATGGATGCCTGCAGACGAGTGGGCTAGGGAGAGGCACTACCTGCTCAGAGTGAAGAGACAATACTGAGTTTCTAGAGGAATGGACAGTCTTCTGGTTCCTGTTCTTGGTCACCTGTGGGCAGTGTGTAGCTGGCTTCCTGGTAGAACTAGAAATCAGATCCCAAGTTCTGAGATTGGAGCCACCAGACTGAGAAAAGCAAGCCTGGCCAGGGTTCCTCATCCATGACATCTGTAGGAACAAAGGTCCATCTTTTCCCACCCCACTGCCCCCAGCTGGACACTTGCCAAAATGCTTTCACACGAGGACAAATTGGCTCACAATGATGACATGACCAGCATCCATTCTTGTGATGGTGGTAAACTGACTCATCGTTTATTGAATACCTACTATGCACTGTGCAACTGATAGTAAGCAAAACATACAGACTCAGAGCTCAAAGATCTTATGTGAAATGTTGGAGGAGGAGGGCAGACATGTGACCAATACATTAGACCAAGTGTGACACATGTCACAAAGATCTCCGAGTCATTAGATCTCTTGTGGGTCAGGACATCAGGGAGTCCTCCTGGAGACATGATATGGGGCTGGATCTGAAGGATGACTGGGACTTCACAGGTAGGTAGCTTTCCCTGTCTTAGAAATTCCTCATTCAAACCCTGTCAGTGAGGTGCTGAGAACACACACTGGAACTAGAAGTGGACTTACCCTGGGCAAGGCTCACGATGGGACAGGCAGGGCAGCAGGAATAAGGTTTTGCTCATTTCATGCATTGGCTTTGCAAAGAAACTGAGCCCTGCAGTGGCCCAGGGTGAGTGGAGCCTTGACAGATCCCAGGGCATCCTGGAGATGGACCTTACGGGGGTCTCTACACACAGAGAACAGTTCATCCCATTTGTCTACAGTAGGCGCTTGTGTGTTTATCAGGTAATATAAACTTTGTAGGGACGGTGGGTAGGTGAGTGTCACTCTCTGAGCCTGGGCTCCTCTCTACCACATGACCTGCTTATTTCTTCTCTAGTTCAACTCCAAAGTTCTCTGACACGTTCCAAGTCCCTGGCCCTTGCTCTGGTCTTTCTCTATGGGTTACTGATTAATGAATCACTGATTAATGCCCTTGCTTACTCTTCTGGAAGGTTCTCAAGAGTAGAAAACTTTCAGTTTTTCATCCCCAGGAATGCCTTGCATACAGCTGGTGCTCAGTGACTGTTGAATGAACAAATGATATGTAAGCCCTGTTGCTAGCACTACATTGAGACTGTCTTGGTGGGTTTATCCCTTCCTGTAGGAGCAACACTGTGTATCCGCAGAGTCCTCTTGTCTCTCCTGCCATCTCTCATCATCACCGGTAATTTGCATAACCTGAGTTACCCTTTAGATGACAGTGATGTGGCTGGGCTGAGGATAGGATTCCCTCAAGGGCTCTTCTCTTGAACTGTTCATTGGATTCGCCCAAGGGCCTTGGGGGAACTATTGATGAGCTATTCCCACGATAGGGATACAGTTGCTAAGGGTGGACCCCACCCCTCTGGCCAATATCAATGTATAACCTGCATGGAAGTCACAGATCAAGCTGAGGATAGGAGCACTGGACCCACTTACTTTCCCCATAAGCCACCCTAAGTCCGGAGAAGGGCAGACTTTGCTGAAAGTCAGGAAGCAGGAGACCCAGCGTGGAGCAGCCAGGCTCCTCAAACATACCCAGGGCTGCTCTCTCTGCACCAATAGAACCTTTTCTTGACTTGCCCCAGCTCCTGAACCCCGGATAATGGTGTTTTCCAGACAGAGGAGGTGGCCCTCTAGCAACCTCAGCAAGTCCCTCCCCCATGTCCGAGGCAGCCAGACACTAGTTACATCTTTTCCCTTCTAGAGTTCCCTCTGTGGAAGAGCAGCAGCTTTCATGTAGCTCCCAAGGGGCTGGGACTTGTTGGGGGCAAGAGGCTCTTTCCAAACCTGGGACCTGCTCAGAGGCTGCCTCTAAGATGCCAAAGTTTTGGGAGCTTGGTAGGGAAAGGGAGCCCTTTGCGACTGGGGAAGTGAGGAACAGCCCGTGGGTGAAGCAGGGGCCTCAGTGGTCTGCCCCAATACCCATTCCTGGGGAAAATTGGGACACTCCGCCCAATCGGGCTCTGTGATAGATGTGGTGAGGCGACCAAATGCCCCTCATTAATCACTGGCTCCATCTGGTTTCCCACTTGATGGTTTTCAGCTGACTTGAAAAAGACCCAATTAGATCAAAACATTTTGACAATTTATCTTATGGCATGAGGGCCAGATCAAGTCTATGATTTCATCATCCTGGAAGGAGGAAGGAGAGCTAAGGGAGATGTGGGGTCCTATAGGAGGCTTCCTGTAGAATTGGAGTGCAGTCTGCCCCTAGGGCTGCTGGCTGTGTCAATTCCAGGGCCATGGAAAGGTTAGGTGAGGGGTGCCCTTCTGTTTGGATGGGAGAGCCCAGTTTAGGGAGTCTGGGTGGAGCAAAGAAGATGGACAAGAGGAAGGCACCAAGTATTCCAGCCAGCTTGGCACACAAGTATGAACACATGTCAGACTTAGAAGTGGAGATGTGACCAAGTCCAGTCCTGTTCCAATCCATGCATCAGATATGGAGCTGCCTGGGGACAAGGCCCTCAATTTGGGAACAGAAATCCTCCCTTTCAGGTGCCCCCACCTTCCTGAGATGGACTCAGCTACTCACAGAGATTGACACTGTCTCCTTGACAGTTGGGGAACACACCAGGTCAGGTGCATCTGTGGTGAGAAGCCATGAGGCCTCTGCCTTGGCTCTTGATTTTTGTTTTGGTCTTTTTTGAGACAGTGTCTTGTGTAACTCAGGCTGTTCTAGAAGTCCCTATGTAACTAAGGATGACCTTGAACGTCTGATCTTTCTGTCACCACTTCTCAAGGGCTAGATTACAAGCATATATCACCACACTGGGTTTATGTGGTGCTGGGGCTGGAATCCGGGATTTTGTTAATGTTAGGCAAGAACTCTACATAGTGAGATACATCCCCAGCACCTCCATCTTGCTTCTTGATGCTTAAGCCTTATGACTTTGCTGTCCTCCTCCCCCACCACTGTGGCAGGGGAAGGCTGCTCACCTGCACCAAATAAACCCAGTGTGGCAATGCACACCTGTAATCCTAGCACATGAGAAGTAGAGGTCTATGCTGGATAGCGTTTAGTGTCAACTTGATACACCTGGGTTGAGGGAGCTGTAATTGGGGAATTTCCTCCATAGAACTGGCCTGTGGCCATGTCTGAGGGGCATCTTCTTGATGAGTGATGTGGGAGGACCCAGCGCACTGTGGGTGGTGCCACCCCTGGGCAGGTAGGCCTGTGTTGCATAAGAAAGCAAGCTGAGCAGGGGCCAGGGGAGCAAGCCAGTAAGCAGCATTCCTCCATGGCCTGTGCTCCAGCTCCTGCCTCCAGGTTCCTGCCCTGAGTTCCTATCTTGGGCTCCTTGATGAACTGTGACCCAGGAGATGTAAGATAAAATAAACTCTTTCCTCTCCAAGTTGGTAGTGGTCAGAGTGTTTTGTTACAGCAATGGAGAGACAAACTAGGACAAGGCCTGTAAAAAAGCAACTCAGGGAAGGGTTTTGTTTGGACCATGGTCCATCACTGTGGGGAAGGAATGACAGTAGAAACACGAGGCTTCTGCTTGCCGTGAGGCTGCAATCAGGAGGCTGAGAGACATGAATGACGATGTTCAGCTCTCTTTTATTCAGTCTGGGATCTCCAGCTACTGAGATGGTGCTGTGTACATTCAGGGGGAGTCTTCCTCAGTTAAACCTTTCTGGAACCACTCATATCATCTACAGGTGGGTTTCCTAGTTGATTCTAAATCCGGTCAAGTTGACCACAGTTAACAATCCTGCTGAGGGAGTTCCTCGCCTCAGGGCACTCCCATATCATATATACCTGCAGGTAGATACTCCATCAGCTTATGTGTACTATGACCCTCCCATTGCCTGTTTTGTCATGTGTAGGCATGTGTACACAGACACCACCCCCATGGAGTTGTCATACGCTCCACCGACTCCTGTTTCTCATCCTCACTCTCTTCTCATGATCCCTCCACCCTGTTCAGAGACACCCATGCCGCACCCACATATACACACCATATCCCCAAACGTGCATTTCAATTATGCCTAATGCAAGCACACATACCCTACCCACACTCATATGGAATATTAAGTCACCCTGGGACCCACCTTAGTCACCCTTCAGTTCCTACACATGCACATACTCACACTTGCACAAGTGCATGCTCTTGTGTGCATTCATTTACATGTCTGTCTCTATATACATAGTTGGTTGGGCACAGCTGCCATCCTGAGGAGAGCCATAATTGTAGGGCAGCGTATCAAAAGTCTGCCCTCAGCAGCTCTGAGTCTCTAGCAAGTCTGCTGGTGGGCTCTGGTGATTTCTGCTTCCTCTCTGGGTGTCTTCTTAGAGCCCTGCATGATGCTCCTCCCCTCCTGGGAGCTTTTCTTCTCCTGGGAACTTCTCCCTTCCTGGGAGCTTCTCCCCTTCTGGAAGCTTCTTCCTTCCTCCTAACATTTTGTTCCTTCAGATACTTTCTTCTCTCCTGGCCCTTTATGGCTGACCCTGCTTCCCTTGCTGAGATCCAGGGCTTCTTTTGGCTTTTATGTCCTTCCTCAACCTGGCTCTGAGCTCCAGGGTCTTTCTAAGGTTCTTCCTCAGGAGCCACAGCTGGTCTGGCTCTCACTTCAAGTGGTGTGAACAAGTCTCCCATATGTGACATCTTCTGGGAGCTTCTGCTTAGATGGTCACCAAGGACTCCTCCAGAATGCTCAGTTTAGAGCCTGAGACCTCATGGACAAGCTGCTCCAGCTTGCTGGATGCCTTTTCTGCTGCAGCTTGGGTTACCCTAGCTGTCAAATTTGGTTGATAGATTACACAATTCTTTTATTTGCAAATGATAGAACCCCAGCTCAAACAGGTGTTAAGTAGGATGCAATCCAAGTGGGTGAGGAGGTTGGCTTTTGGAGGTTGACTGTGGGAGGATCTTACCACTTCTCTATGGCCCTTCTGGGGTCCCTTGTGCTGTCCAAGGCCTTCATGGGATACAGAGCACTAAAGGCAAGTCTACAGGGCTTTTCTCTTAGGGATGAATGCTCTTACCCTTCTCTTCCTGGTTTGAAGAAAATGAAGACGATTCCTACCTGTTTCCTTAGATCAGGTGCCATCCCCAGTGCCAGTCATTGATGCCATTTCTACTACCAAGAACCACCAGGTCCAGTCTGGGATTGACCCCCACCATTGTACCTTGAGAGGCAGGATTCTTTCTATTCTGACCCCTTAAAAAAGAACTGTGGGGAAAGAAACCACAGGGTCCAGTGCAGTTGGCCTGTGTTAGTAACAACACTTAGGAGACCAGATTTATCCTTGGCACAGGTGCTTCAGTCTGTAAGATCCATGGTCTTCCTCTTGTGCCAAGACCCCTTGCTTCAGGTCCTAGCAGAGTCTCCCACCATTCCCAGAACTCAGGGGCTGTTCTTAGGGAGTACGCCAGAGGAGCTGGATGGAGCCCTGCTTGCGGGTTTCAGCCCTGAGGCCCACCTCAGGCTCTTTGTAAGTGCATGGTCTGTGTTGCCGATATGAGAGATGGCTTACTGCCTACTCAGGAGCCCTGGCAACCATGGCCTATTGTATGAGCCATGTCAAAGATCGCATCTGAACCCGCTTCAGTTCAAAGACTGCATTGAACCCAGTTCAGTTCAGTGCCACTCACACAGCTCTCTGCCCTTTGTACTTTCGGTTAATTTCAGTTTATACTCATTGTCTGAAAAATACAGCTTCTGGCACTTCCATGTCGCTCAGGTGGGAAATGGAGCAGATGAAGGTCATCTTAGCAATGGCACCCCTGCCCTCCGCCTTCCAGAATCTCTACAGGGGACCCACGAGGGGAAGTGAACGCTGGGAAGGTGAGTGTTGCAAGTCTTTGGACTTGGACTTTTCCATCAGTTGACATAGTTTTTCCAAAGGATTTTGATGGTACTTCTGAGGGTGGTGGCTTGGTAAGATTCCTCACTAAATAGACGAATAGCAGTAGTAGAAATCACCATCGCCACCCTCGTCACCACCACCATCATCACTACCACCACCATCACCACCACCCTCATCAACCACCACTACCACCATCACCACCATCACCACCACCACCACCACCACCATCATCATCACCACCACCCTCATCAACCACCACTACCACCATCACCACCATCACCACCACCACCACCACCATCATCATCACCACCCTCATCAACCACCACTACCACCACCACCACCACCACCCCCACCATCATCACCACTACCCTCATCAACCACCACCACCACCACTACCACCACCGTCACCACCATCACTGTCGCCACCACCACCGCCATCACCAACACCCTCATCAACCCCCCACCATCACCATCACCACAATCCTTACCACCACCACTGCCACAACCACCATCACCATCACCATCACCACCACCCTCATCAACCACTACCACCACCATCACCACCATCACTGTCACCACCACCACCACCACCATCACCACTACCCTCATCAACCCCCCCACCATCACCATCACCCCCACCGTCACCATCACCACAATCCTTACCACCACCATCACCACCACTAGCACCATCATCACTACCACCATCACCATCACCCCCATCCTCATCAGCTACCACCACCACCACCAGCACTGCCACCATAATACATATGACATAGAGATAATATATGCGTTCCGATCCTGGCACTACAGTTGTTTAATGCTGGTGAACTCTTTGTTGTGGTGGGACTGTTCTATTCATTGCTGTTTTTTTGGCAGCATTCCTGGTTTCTATCCCCTAGCTGTCAGGAGAATCATACCTCACTCCAGTCCTGGTAATGTTAATAAAAGTGTCCCATTGAGAGAATATCTCCCCAGGTGAGAACCACATGGATCAGAGTGACTTGGTTCATGTAGAGTGTCCAGGACACTCCAGACACCAAGGCAACATGATAGACAGTGTCCCCAGCCATCTAATGGTGGGAAAAGCAAGGACAATCCATCTTTCTCTGTTTAGCCAAGAGGGAGTACTGTGGCTGGTGCAGGGACAGAATCTGGGGCTAGAAGTCAGGGTGCCTGGGGCTGTTTCTGTCCCTGTCTCTGTGGTGTTGGGGGCCTTGGGTACTGGCTGCCACAATGAAACTTGAGTTTCCTTCTCTGTGAAATATGAAGGTCTGAGCAGAGGCTGCATGTAGAGGAGCCCTTCTCCATGTCAGAGCCATAGGGTATTGCGATTCAGTCCCTGTCACCTCCCTTAGGCAGCTGCTGCAGGGCTGGGCTGCCTGTTTCTGTCCCTGTCTCTGTGGTGTTGGGGGCCTTGGGTACTGGCTGCCACAATGAAACTTGAGTTTCCTTCTCTGTGAAATATGAAGGTCTGAGCAGAGGCTGCATGTAGAGGAGCCCTTCTCCATGTCAGAGCCATAGGGTATTGCGATTCAGTCCCTGTCACCTCCCTTAGGCAGCTGCTGCAGGGCTGGGCTGCAGCCCAGCCTGGCCAGGAATCCTCCTCAGA
>NW_008332149.1:6138999-6147468 GCF_000622305.1 Nannospalax galili | reverse complement strand
CCTCCCTCCCTCCATCCCTCCCTCCCTCCATCCACAACTGGGGAGCAGATGCAGCCTAGTGGCTGCTGCCCAGACACAGGTGGCACCACCTGCCACAAGTGCCTTGATTCTTGATCGTCCTACAATCACTTTTGGCCCCCAAACAATTTGCTGGGTGAAGGGGAAAGGAGGGCCTGGAGGGGGAAGAGGAAGAGAGGGAGGGAGGTGGGGTGGCGTGAGGTTAAGAGTGGCCTTTGAAGTTTGCAACCGTCTTATAGAAACCATCTTCAGTCATTCCCCATTTGGGTGATGTCAGGAGAACACATTACCATTCCGAGATCAAATGCAACAGCAAGAATCACTTGTTGCGCACCAGGCTGCAGCCATATATCAAGGATTCCGGGCACATGCAATTCGTAACTTTCTCTGAAACAGATTGATATTTTCCTCTTCCACTTTCTGGGAGGAGACATCTGACTTTGCTTCAAGAGTGGTTTGGGAGGCGGCAGAGAAATTACAGTGGGGCCCAGTGTCTTTGTTGGTCCCGCAGCTGACACCCCGTCATCTCTCTTTGTGTCCTGGGTGCCAGGCAGTTTGTTATCAGTCATGTAGTAAAAAGGAAAGCCAAACGGTTCTTTCAGGCTCTCTAGAACTTGGGCCAAGCAATGCACAGAGTGGTGGATGTTGTTTGTGGTTTCATTTTTCTTCTTGTACACGCTTGTCTTTTTCTGTGGCTTGGTTTGTTTGAAAGCCTTCTGTATCTCCCCAGTATAGGTGGGATTAAGTTCCAAAACAGCCAGTAAAACTGAGAGATGGCTGGGGAGAAAGTTCAATTATTAAAGTGCTTGCTTTGCAAGCATGAGGATCTGAGTTTGGATCCCAGAACCCATGTAAAAAAAAAAAAAATCTAGGTGTGGTAGCGCCTGATTATAGTCTCGGCGCTAGAGAGACAGATGCAGGATTATTACTGGGGCTTGCTAGCCAGTCAGCCCACCCTACTTGGTGCATTCCAGACCAAGGAGAGAGACTCTGTCTCAGAAAAACAAGGTGGAGCTGATAAGGTGGCTCTGAGAGTAAAGGTGCTTGTTGCCAAGCCTGACGACTTTGATCCCTCACACCCACAGGGTAGAAGGGAAGAACAGACTTCCACAGAATTGTCTTCTGACTTCTGTTCCCCTCTTGTCCTGCTCACATATGCACACAAACAATAAACACAAATGTTAAACAAAATTTAAAACCAAACAAGGCAGATGGTGATTGAGAAACATCACCTGAGATTGTCTCCTGGCCTTCACATGCAAACACACTCTCCAAAACACATGCACATGACTTCCCCCCAGGTACACATAAACTGGGAAGACTAATTTTTCATTTTCTTCAGACCTTCAGGTGATCAGGGTAGGGTGAGCCTTTATGTCACAAGGAAGCCATTTTCCTTCAGAGATGAAGATGAAGCTCAAGAAAGGAAAGTGGGCACCTGGTGCCATGGAGCCTAGATTCTGGGGAGAGAGAGATAGAGCGGTGGATGGGGGGGGGAGAGAGAGGGAGGGAGAGAGAGAGAGAGAGAGAGAGAGAGAGAGAGAGAGAGAGAGATTGATTTTGAAGAAAGCCAGGAACAAGATTCCTTTCAAAGGCCTACCCCAGTGACCTTATACCTTAAATCCAATCACACCTTACCTCCTAAGTCTCTACCACTTCCCAATGATGTCATCAGATTATGACTCTGCTAGTGGATTAGTCCCTTGATGCAGCCAGAGCATCATAGTCCAATCCCTTCCAGAGAGCACCATCAGCTGGCAACCAAACCTTTAACGTATAACTGACTGTTTGGGGATGAGTCCTATCCCAGCCATGACCCGGACCAATTTTGAGGGTCCCATGTGACATGCATGTGCTCTGAGAGGCACTGAGTATGCAGGAGAATGAAGCAGGTGGTCAACTCTGAGGCAGATCATGGTTCCCTGGAATCAGCCCCAGGATGACACTGACCTCTTCCCAAAGCCTCTGCCCTGGGGTTTCTGGCACAAGGGGTGAGTGATGAACACCCATCCACCTAGGCCTCTTAGTCACATTCCTAATGGTATTTGCAGCTGCTCTCAAGCAGTCCAGTCTGGTTCAGCTGGCAGCATGGCTCAGGGATTTATATGGATGCTGTAGCCAGGGCTCAAACCCCAGCTCTACTGACTCCAAGGTGTGCCACATAGCCAAACTCTCCAGCCTTTCTGAGCTTTGGCTTTCAGTCTTTTACAATTTTTTAAAAATCACAACTTAATGTGCATATAAAAGAGAACAGCACGAGCAAGCAAACAATGAAATCCGGTGAATTCTCTGCTCGAACTTAGCAGCTGAAATTCCCTGTCACCCCCAGGCCTTTCCTCCACGCCTTGCCTCCACTTGAGCCATGACTGAGATCTTGCAGCAAGTATCCATCCATTGTCACTTCTGATATTGTTCATCAGGCGCTGTCTACCTTGTGTGTTTGAGACAGGGTCTCTCACTGGCCTGGAGCTGACCTTGAGATAGGTGTGGCCAGCCCACCCCAGGGATCTACTTGTCTCCACCTCCCCAGTGCTGGGATTTACAAGTGTGTACCACCATGCCCGGGTTCTTATGTGGGTTCTGAGAATCAGCCTCTGGACCTTGTACCTGTGTGGCAAGCACTTTACCAACAGCCCTCTCCCCAGGCCCTGTTACTTTGCTTTAACAACAACCTTTTAAGCATTTTTCCCTTTGTATGCCTAAAGAACACGTTTATTTTTTGAGCTTTATAAAAGTACTATCCAGAACTGGCAATCCTCCATTTATAAACGTTTTCAGTGACTTTGAAACCACTTTTATTAGGAGGGGAATCAAAACCAAGTTCTCCTCAATACCTTTTGCTGTTCTTATGAGGGCATTTCGGCAGGCATCCAGGTAGGCAGATCCCATTGCTTGGCTGGGACTTTTTAGCTTGGGGTGCAACGCTCATTTGGCTTACACTGTTCACGTGGAGCATGGGAAAGCCTGGTCCCATCCAGCCTGGCACCTGTACTCTGGCCTCATGCCCCAGAACCCTCTTTTGGGGAGAGTGCTGGGGTATGCAGATGCATGGCTAGAGCATCTCTTTTTCTCTCCCTCAAAAGGCTGTGGGAAAAAATGATTGGTTTTTCTAAGCCGGGATCCAAGGCATTTCTTAGAACTGCACTTGAGACAGAGCTCTTACTGGCTATGAGGGCAGCATGCTCACCTTCCCTCTAGGAGGTGAAGTTGGGTTTTTGTGAAGTGGGGTTGGGTATTCCCATCTCATTTGTATCGTTGCTGTTGACCTGGACAGTATGCAAACACTGTTATCCACAGCTTGTCACCAAAGATATTTATCGCCCCTCAGTCTGTCCGTGGCCCATGGATGAAACAGGCCATTTTCTTATTCAAAGTGAAAATTTCTAGGTAGGCCTGGTGGCACAGTGCTGTGATCCCAGCTACTTTGGGAGGCTGAGGCAGGAGGATCAAAAGTTCAAGGTCTGCTTGTGATAGAGAGTGAATTCAAACCTTGCCTGGGCAAGTTAGTAAGAACCTATTTCAAAATAAAAAGTAAAAAGTGGGCTAGGGACATAGCTCAGTAGTAAATCTCTTGCCTAATGTGTGCTATGGTGTGGGACAAATCCTTAGCACTGCAAAACACACCAACACAACAGAAAAACAAACACACCAAAGTGAATGTTTCTGGGTACTGTTTGACATCATGATGGTGGTGACTCAAATATTCCCACACCAGAGCCCAGATCCACATGCCTGGGTGTGGAGACAAAGCTGGATGATGTGTGAGTGAGTGCAAGCTGGCATTTGGCTTGGATCTGCCACTTTGGGGCTCCCCCCAGTAGGAGCCCCAGAGAGGAGGTGGTAGGACTCTGAGTCAGAAAGCAAGGCAAGATGTAGCCCCAGACCTGCAGACAAACGGCCAGGATCTCAGGCAGAGCTTCTCACCTCTCTGTACTGCACTTGGGTCATTAAAAAAATAATCAAATAAAATCTCAAGGTGGGGGTGGGGCTCAGGGTAGGACAGGCAGAAGCTGTTCAAAATGATTGGGGTGCTCAGGTTCCCATTTACTGCAGTCAGAAAGCAAGGCAAGATGTAGCCCCAGACCTGCAGACAAACGGCCAGGATCTCAGGCAGAGCTTCTCACCTCTCTGTACTGCACTTGGGTCATTAAAAAAATAATCAAATAAAATCTCAAGGTGGGGGTGGAGCTCAGGGTAGGACAGGCAGAAGCTGTTCAAAATGATCGGGGTGCTCAGGTTCCCATTTACTGTCCTCCTTTCCCAATCACAGAAACCTTGTATGTTAGGAATCCCTGTGTGTTCCACAGAACACAATTTGGAAACCACTGAAGTAGATAAACCTTGAAAGTCTTTGTTCTTGATCTCCAAAACACAAAACAGCAGGGTTTGGAGACATGGTGCTATGGGCTGAAGTATGTACTCTGAATTAGTATGTTGAAGCCCTAATTCTCTGTACCTTTGAATATGACTTACTTGAAGATAGGATCTTAATGAGACAATTAAGTTAATGAAGTCACTGGGGTGGGTCCCAATTCAAGGACTGGTAGTTTTTTAAGAAGAAATTAGGGCACACAAGCACAAAGAGAGAAAACTGTAAAGACAGGGAGAAGATGGCCGTCTACACAGTGTGAGGGCACAGGGGGAAGATGGCCGTCTACACAGTGTGAGGGCACAGGGAGAAGATGGCCGTCTACACAGTGTGAGGGCACAGGGGGAAGATGGCCGTCTACACAGTGTGAGGGCACAGGGAGAAGATGGCCGTCTATACAGTATGAGGACACAGTGAGAAGATGGCCGTCTATACAGTGTGAGGACACAGTGAGAAGATGGATGTTTACACAGTGTGAGGACACAGAAGATGGCTGTCTATACAGTGTGAGGGGACAGGGAGAAGATGGCTGTGTGAGGACACAGGAAGAAGATGTATGAGGACACAGGGAGAAGATGGCCGTCTACACAGTGTGAGGGCACAGGGGGAAGATGGCCGTCTACACAGTGTGAGGGCACAGGGAGAAGATGGCCGTCTACACAGTGTGAGGGCACAGGGAGAAGATGGCCGTCTACACAGTGTGAGGGCACAGGGAGAAGATGGCTGTGTGAGGGCACAGGGGGAAGATGGCTGTCTATACAGTGTGAGGGCACAGGGAGAAGATGGCCGTCTACACAGTGTGAGGGCAGAGGGAGAAGATGGCCGGCTACACAGTGTGAGGGCAGAGGGAGAAGATGGCCGGCTACACAGTGTGAGGGCAGAGGGAGAAGATGGCCGGCTACACAGTGTGAGGGCAGAGGGAGAAGATGGCCGGCTACACAGTGTGAGGGCAGAGGGAGAAGATGGCCGGCTACACAGTGTGAGGGCAGAGGGAGAAGATGGCCGGCTACACAGTGTGAGGGCAGAGGGAGAAGATGGCCGGCTACACAGTGTGAGGGCAGAGGGAGAAGATGGCCGGCTACACAGTGTGAGGGCAGAGGGAGAAGATGGCCGGCTACACAGTGTGAGGGCAGAGGGAGAAGATGGCCGGCTACACAGTGTGAGGGCAGAGGGAGAAGATGGCCGTCTACACAGTGTGAGGGCACAGGGAGAAGATGGCTGTCTACACAGTGTGAGGACACAGTGAGAAGATGGACGTTTACACAGTGTGAGGACACAGAAGATGGCTGTCTATACAGTGTGAGGACACAGGAAGAAGATGTATGTCTACACAGTGTGAGGACACAGGGAGAAGATGGCCGTCTACACAGTGTTAGGGTGCAGGGAGAAGATGGCCATCTACACAGTGTGAGGACACAGGGAGAAGATGGCCGTCTACACAGTGTGAGGGCACAGGGAGAAGATGGCCATCTACACAGTGTGAGGACACAGGGAGAAGATGGCCGTCTACACAGTGTGAGGGCACAGGGAGAAGATGGCCATCTACACAGTGTGAGGACACAGGGAGAAGATGGCCGTCTACACAGTGTGAGGGCACAGGGAGAAGATGGCCATCTACACAGTGTGAGGACACAGGGAGAAGATGGCCGTCTACACAGTGTGAGGGCACAGGGAGAAGATGGCCATCTACACAGTGTGAGGGCACAGGGAGAAGATGGCCGTCTACACAGTGTGAGGGCACAGGGAGAAGATGGCCATCTACACAGTGTGAGGGCACAGGGAGAAGATGGCCGTCTACACAGTGTGAGGGCACAGGGAGAAGATGGCCATCTACACAGTGTAGAAGATGGCTGCCTGCATATTGGAAAGGGGACCCTCAGAAGAAGCAGAGCTGCTGACCCCTCAAGGAGGACTTCTTGCCTCCTAGACTGTGAGCAAATTCATTTGTATCATTTAAGCTGTGCTGTGTGGCATTTGGAATAGCAACCCTGACAAGCTAACATGGGGGCTAACTACAGAGGCCACCATTTTAAGGAATTCTATCTCTCTCCCTCTAACACCATGAGGCTACCCTATAGGTCTCCTTTCAGAGAATATGAGCCCTGCTCTTCACAGAGGAGATGACAGACCTCCAAAGAAGTGTCCTAGTTCTCAGGGGGATGAGAGGCATGTTCTTGAGCTTGGCCATGTATGGTAGGGGGTGGGATCATCAGGCACTCACAGGTACAGTGATGATGGACATGATGCTTGGAGTCTGGAGAAGGCCTCTCAGTCTCCTGTCCTGAGCAAGTCTGGCTGTAAGATGTATAAGGCCCGCTGGGACCAGAACCCAGGCTTCATGTGTTTCCTGCTCAAATTGCACTCATGGTAATAATAGTCACCAGTGGGAGAGTCCTGTGAACCTAGTAATTTTCACTTCACAGCAATTTGGGGAAAATCACAGTTTTTCACCTTTGGAAACGGCCATTTGGTTTTACAAAAAAACTCAAGGTGAAAAGAAATGTAGATGAACATGTTCAGCTTTTCATGAGCTCAATTTTGGCAGAGGTGGCAGCTGCCTTCAATCTTGTTTTATGGTGAGAGGGGTTACAACAGTGAGAGACTTGGAAGGAAGAGGAGGGTAATGGAAGAGGAACAGAGATGTGGAGAGTCATGGTGGCACCCAAAGATGTCCTTCCAAGGGAGTCTCTTCGGATGGGGCATACCAAGTTCTGGGGCATATCACTGTCTTCTTTGGTGGCTCACTCCAAGTTGTCTGTAAAAGGTCTAAGCATGGTCATCACCCAGTTTATAAAGGCCGCTCCACTGGAACATCAGTAATGGTCCTGTGTGTCTAATCAGTCGTCCTTCCTAGGGTCTTTAACATGGGTTCATTTGCTCAACCACTTGCCAACTATCTCTTGGACATCATAGGTTTGGTCACTGTTGATACCACAGAAATACATGTAGGAGGGAGGGAGATGGCTGAATTCAAGGGCAAATCTTGCAAGAGCAGTGTGAAATGTCACATCTTTACACATGAGTAATTGGCAGTGTGCTATGACAGGCAGTGTTCCTACTCAGGAAGCATCTAGAAAATTGGTGGAGCAAGCACAAGTAGGTCCAGGTCCAAGCGAAAAGCCTGGCCCACAATTTAATAGACAATTGATGCCTTCTGGATTTTGTCTTATGACTAGAGAGTCTTGAAGGGGTCATTATTTTCCTGAGCAACTATGTTGAAAAAAATAATCATAAATGTGATTTTTGTACCCACATGGCAGCTGTGAACTGTACTTAACTCCAGTTCCAGGGGAATCTGAAGCCCTCTTCTGACCTCAGTGGCATTACACAACATGGGTGCACTCACATACATGCAGGCAATACACTCATACACATAAAATAAAAAAAAATAAAATATTTTTTTTAAAAAGCCAGCACTAAGATCTTTCCTGTGGCCATATTTATAATTATCCCACATTGGGCACCAGCCTAAGTAATATCAGAGGGATCGATTCAACAAATGATGGTGTAGCTGAGGGGTCAGAAAACTTCAAATCTGCCAGTGTTTGTTAATAAAGTTTTATTGGAACACATTCTGTATGGATAGTCTGTGCTGCTCTACCACTATAATGACGAGGCTGGGTCATTGCCGTGGGAGCCATATGTCCCACAAAGATGGAAATGTTCATTGTCTGGTCCTTTAATAAATAGTTTTCCGATCATTGGTCAAGTCATATAAAAAAATGCTAGAGAAACCCTAAAAATGACCTTCCAGTGTTGAGTGTGGTGGTACAGGCCTGTAATCCCAGCATTTGAGAAGCTGAGGGAGGAGGAGCTATAACTTGAGGCCAACCTGGGCGACATAGCAATACCCTGTCTCAAAATACAAACAAAAACAATAAAACAAAACAAAGTACATATGAAACGGTGTTATGAGAATGGGCTAGGCTTAACAGTTCCCAGAATGCTGCTCCATCGCAGGTGTATGCTGTTTCATAATATTGTTATAAAAACTTATGGGCTTATTTTCATTTTACATATTGATGGACTCCATTAGGACTTTTCATCCAGGTACAATATGTGGTTTAGCATTTTCATCCCTT
>NW_008332149.1:6075235-6138924 GCF_000622305.1 Nannospalax galili | reverse complement strand
CACACACACTTACACACTTATGATTTTAGGTATCTATGCCCAATTTAGGATCCACGAATTAAAAAAAAAAAACATGGTATCTTTTTTTCTGACTCTGGCTTACTTTGCTTAATATGATGATTTCCATTTGCATCCATTTGACATAAACTCCCCATGTAAATATATCCCATTCAAGAATCTAGACTTATTTTATAATTTGATTCATGTTAATGGTGCTATATTAAACATGGATTTGCAGGTATCTCTGACTTAGCATTCCATTGGATGCATACCCAGGAGGGATATAATCAGACCATATGTTAGATCTTTTTTTAGTTTTTGAGAAACCTCCATACTGATTTCCATTCCCAACAGCAGCGTCCATCCCTTTTCCCTGCATCCTCATCAGAATTTGCTATTATCTGAATTCTTTTTTTTCCCCCTTTGGTCTTTTTGAGAAAGGATTTCCCTGTAGTTCCAGCTGGCCTGGAACCTGCTATGTAGATCAGGCTGGCCTCCAACGAACTCACAGAGATCCACCTGCCTCTGCCTCCTGGGATTAAAGGTGTGTGCCACCATGCTAGGCTGTTATCTGCATTCTTAATGAAAACCATTCTAACCATTGAGATGGAATCTCAATGTAGTTTTAATTTGCATTCTCTGATAGCTAAGACTGGCAAATAATTTTTCACATTTGTACTTTATCTTTTAAATTTTTTAAATTGTATTTTGTGTGTGTGAGTGGTTTGCCTGCATGTATGTAAGTGCACCCATGTCATGCAATACTTGTGGTTTCCAGAAGAGGGCGGCAGATCCCTTCAAACTGGAGTTATGGATGGTTGTTGCCTGCCATATTGCTGCTGGGAACTGAACCCCCATCCTCTGTAAGAGCATCCAGTGCTCTTAACCATCAAGTCATCTCTCTAGCCCCTTGAACTTCATCCTTTGAGGACTGTCCATTTTATTAATCCATGTATTGATTGGTGGAGGGATTTTTCTTTTATATTTAGCTTTTTGAGTTCTTTATTCTAGATATTAATTCTCCATCAGATATGTAGCTAGAAAAGATTTTCTCTCATTGTATAGACTATCTTCTTACTCCATTGCTTCCTTTGTATGTAGAAGCTTTTTACTTTCATGCAATCCCACTTGTCAATTTGGGGTTTTATTTCCTGAATTATTAGAGTCCTTTTCAGCAAGGTTTTCCTGTGCCTATCTATTAAAGTGTTTTCTCTACTTTTTTCTCTATCAGTTTCAGAGCTCCAGGTCTTACATTGAGATCTTTGATCCATTTTGAATTGATTTTTGTAGCAGTCTAGGTACAAAATTGAACTAGGGTTCTAGTTTCATTCTTCTACACCTGGGTACCTGCTTTTGCCAGAACCATTTACTGAAGAGGCTGTCTTTTCTTCAATGTACATTTTGCGAAGCCACTTTGTGAAAAAGTAGCTGACTATAGCTGTGTGCTCTTGTATTTGGGTCCTCTCTTCTACTCTGCTGGTCTATGTGTGTCTGTTTTTGTTCCATACCATGCTGATCCTGTCACTACGGCTCTGCACTATGACACAACATCAGGTATTATGATCCCTCCCCACATTATTCTTTCTGCTTGGGATTTCTTTGCTAGTCAAGGTCTTTTGTGTTACCATATGACTTTTTTTTTCTAGTTCTGTAGAGAATTCCATTTAAGCTTTGATGAACATTGCATTGAATCTGTAGAGCATTTTCAGTAATAAAGCTATTTTCACAACATTAGTTCTGCCAACCCATGAGCATGGGAAGTCTTTCCATCTTCTAGTATCTTCTTCAATTTCCTTAGTACCTTAAACATTTCACTGTAAAGGGCTTCCACTTTCTTGGCTAAGTTGATTCCTGTTCATTATCTTAAGGATTTATTTATTCATTTAAGACTTGCTTGTATTTCCACATGGGGATATAAATTCATGAAATTTTTGTTGTTGTTTATTTTTTAAAACACTGGTGTGCTCTCCTGTGTCGTTAATCCCAGCACCCAGGAGGCAGAGAGGCAGGTCAGTCTCTCTGAGATTGAAGCCAGCCTGGTGTACAGATTGAGTTCCAGGCCAGCTGGGGCTACAGGGAGACCTTGTCTCAACAAACAAAGAAACAAAGAAACAAACAAACAAACAAATCCATTGGTTTAAAAACCTTTTATTCACTATGGTAGAATGCATATGACATAATGTTATGCAAAATATAAGATATGAAAATTTGAAACCAGAAACAACTCATATTTGATAAGTACATATGAAGTTCTAGACATTGCCCCAATTATTACTATATGTGATACTGGGAAGGAAAAAATTCATGTGGTTTTTATGCCATTCAAACAGCAGGACATAAAATTTGGGAAATATCTATATGATATTTATAAATATATTTTTTATGAATATATATTAAGCTCTAGGTTCTGTGCTTATCCCTATAATATGCATTTAGTATTCGATACAGATCAAGAGTAGAGACACGAAGTTATGTACCTTATGTTAAGGGCTTATCTGGTAAGACAAGGAACAGGAATTCAAATATAGGGAGTCTCTATAGAGAAAGACCCAGGAAGATACCAGGTGAAAAATGAGCAGTGGTTGTATGGGAGTGCTGAGGTGGTGAGCCTGTTAGGGTTGTCTTGGCTCTGAGTAACTGAGAATCTGGAAAGATCCTGAGCAGTGAGGTGCTATGTCCCATACACTAAGGAGCCGGCAGCCCAGCCAGGTCTGGGCTGGAAGCTCTGCAATGCCAACAGGGACCTGGCCTCACTCCTCATTAGTGTGGGCCATTACCCTTTGGCTTGACCCTGTGTCTCAAGGTGATTTGCATTACTTGGTTTGTTTGTTGTGTTCAGGGCAGGAAGGGAGGGAGGGGCAACAGGGTCAAGGTACAGATCTACTGAGAACCATCCTGTGAGCTCCAACTTGCAACTTTTGTTAAGTCTCCCTGCCAGAATGGGATCACGTGGTCACATAGAGCTCCAGGGGTGGCTGGGAAATTAAGTTCTCTAGTGAGGCACACTGCAGCCCTGAACAAGCTGGGATTCTGTAAGAAGGCAGGGGAGAATGAATGCCTATCACCACAATGGTTGATAATGTATTCTTTTTTCTTTTTTTGAGCTTATCTAGAGCATGTTATGGAAGACAGTAGCACGAAGGTAGTAGGGAGACAGTGATGCAGAGGATAATGAACAGAGGAGGTTCCCAAGTCAGACACAGATTTCCAGGGTATCTGTGGACAGCACATTGTCTTCTTTTATTCCTTGTTACCCATGACCACCTCAGAGGTCTGGGTGTAGAGAAGACCCAGGACACGCTACTCAACAGGCTATTCCCACCCTGGGCAGGGACAGGAGTCTCTAGGATCAACCTGACCCTACCTAGAGACCCTGGTGGTCTATAGCATATATACCAGTAGAACCCAACAGCCAGAAGTCCGAAATGACCATGGTCCACATAATAAATAGAGTTGTGTTCCTCCAAAAGTTCTGCTCCAGTCTTACCCCTGTCATTGAGAATGTGACCACATGGCAAATAAAGTCTATACAGATATAATCAAACATAATTAACAGGTCATACTGGATTGGGGTCACCCTGGTCTAATGACTGGCATCTTTCTGAGAAAAGGGAAATTTAGACACAGAGACAGGAAAGAAAGCCCTTTCCGGAGACAGAAGTGGATTTAGGGGACCACCTTCAAGCCAAGGCTAGGAGAAAGGTAGAGAGCAGAGGGACCCACCCTGAGACATTTTGACTTAGAAGCTTGAGCGCACCCCCCCCCCAATTGTTCTGAGCCACAGTATGTGCTAATTCCTTGTGGCAGTTTGTAAAATAACAGTTCCCGACAGGTCTGGTGCTATTGTGTGTCCTGCACACAGGGGCCACTGAGATCTATACCCCAGAGATTCCTTCCACACAGAAGACAAATGGGGCACAGAGACAGCTTTTTTGTTTCACAAGGGCCAATGCCCAGGACCAAGGCACACATGGTTCCTTGCTCAGAGTTAGAGCGAGTTTGCTACCTCTTCCCTCTGGCACTCTGTCTCCCTCATGCGATCAGCTTCACCTCCAACATTCCCAGAGCACAGTGGGGGGTGTGAGCCAACTCAAAGCTGATATTGGGGGTAACAGTAAAGAATTGAAATACACAGCTGTATTTAGGGTCTTGGGATGAAGGACTTCATGAGAGACCCTTCAGTGGAAGCTTCTGGATCTGAGACAACATAAAATCCTTGGTTAGCACATACAACTTGAGGGTAGCTCCCCAAACCTCTGCCTGCGAGGCTTCAGTCTCCTGCCCCAGGAGGCCTTCCACACTGAGGCCCAATGCTGCTACGGGACCCACACTTGGGAGCAGATATACAGGTTATAAAAGTGGGTGACCAGGGAGAGGAGGGGAGGCCAATTCCTTTTTTTGTAGAGGGGACAAGAGTGGACAGCTTGAGTCTCTAGATTTTTGTGGTCATTGATCACAAACTTCACACACCCGGGCCTGGAATCTGTATATGTGTGTGTGTGTGTGTGTGTGTGTGTGTGTGTGTGTGTGTGTGTGTGCACATGTGCACGTGCATGCATGCCAGAGGACAACCTGGGTGTCATTCTTCATGTGTCATCCTCCTTGTTTTTGAGGTGGGTCTCTCGTTGGCTTGGAGCCCTCCAAGCAGGCTAGGCTAGCTGGCCAGCGAGCCTCAGGGATCTCCCTGCCTGTCTCTGTCTCTCTCAGAACTGGGATTATAAGCATGCACTACCATGCCTGCTCTTTTACATGGGTTCTGAGGATTGAAGTCAGGTCCCTGTACTTGCACGACAAGTACTGCACCCACTGAGCCATCTCCCAAGCCCCTGGCCTCGAATCTCTCCTGGGTTTACTGCTTGTTACATGGCCCCTCCCTCGGGGGGGGGTCTTCATTCTGTGTGGCATTGATGAGAGTCTTTTGAAGGGCTACACACAGGTCTTGCTCTTTTTGAGTGAGGCTGCTACCAGTGACACAGGCTTCAAGCTGCTGATTGATGGAGGCAAGCCAGACTTGCTTTGCTGTGAATGAAAACTTTGGATCTCTTCACATTGGCGGAGCCTCTCACTCATGCAGAAAATGCGACATGATATCAAAAGCGCACAGGGCTCAGAGGAATTAGGAGGCCTTTATTGGCCTGTCAGATCCCATCTCCAGGGGCGGAACTTCCTTTACCTGATCTCTGGGGTAATGTTCTTGCCATTTCGTTCTGGGCCCTGACTCTTCTTCTGGATACAGTGACAATTCTCTCTGTGAGCAGAACCTGGAGGCCCAGATCCCTCTGGAGCTGCTGGATACGAAGGGCATCCTATAACTAAACCCACCTGCATGTGATGCCATCATCCAAGGTAATCTGTTCCCCAAACTTTGATACAAGGACAGCATCTACTCTCTGTGGAGAAGTCATCCTCCTCACTCTGGTGACTTCGAGGCACAGTACTCAACATGGTCCTTGCAGATGCATGTGGAGACAAGGATGAGTTTGGGCTGTATTTTATGGGTAGCTTTTCCCATGGGGAATCAGTGGAGGTCCTGGGACTGCTCCCCACAGGGCATGCTACTGAGTGGAGCAGCCTTTATGAACTGCTTCCCTCAGAGCCTATCACCTTTATCACATGGTTGTTGAATCTGGCCACATGACTTTTGCCTGTGTGTGCCCTTCACGTAGAATCTGACCTGCTTTCTCCCTTTTACACAGCACGTGGGCAAAGAGGACTGTAAAGACCATCTCACGCTTCCCAAGGACATGCTGTGCCTTGGCAACACTGACTCTGAGCCTGTGGCCATGTCTGTGGGGTATTTTCTTGATTGTTGAGTGATGTGGGGGGGCCCAGCCCAATGTGGACAGTGCCACCCCTGGGCTGGTGGGCCTGTGTTGTATAAGAAAGCAGGTTGAGCATGGGCCAGAGGAGCAAGCCAGTAAGCAGCATTCCTCCATGGCCTGTGCTTCAGCTCCTGCCTCAAGATTCCTGCCCTGAGTTCCTACCTTGGGCTCTCTCAGGGATGAATTGTGACCTGGGAGATGTAAGTCAAACCCTTTCCTCCCCAAGTTAGTATTGGTCAACATGTTTTGAAACAGCAATTGAAAGCAAATTAGAACAGAAATTGGTTTCCAGGATCGTGGGGATATTGCTGTGACGGATCCGACCTTGATGTTTGGGGAAGGATTGTGAAAGCCTGTGGAACTTTGGGCTGGAAAAGCTATTGAGTGCTCAGAGTTTGTTTCTGTGGAGCTTGGAACAGTTATGCTGAAAAAGTTGTAGATGATGGAGGCCTGGCTTGTGAAGCTTCAAGGGAAGCAGAGACTATCAGGGCTGTTTGGGTGGTATCTTGACCTGAGAATCTATAATTTCTGATCAGCTGGGGCTGAAGAATCAGCTGTGATTAAGAAGAGACCAGACCGCTGAGGTGAAACCTTTGCTTTACTGGGACAATTGATGCTGGTTAGTTGGGGCTCAAAAATCAGCTATAAGTAACAAGAGACCAGCATCACTGTGGCAAAATCTTCTGGGAATTACTAGATATAGAAGTGCATTTCTTGCTGCAGGTGTGGGTCATAGTAAGACAGAGTTTTGAAAATGTCTGTTTGTCAGTTTAGCACTATCAGTGATACCCAGAACTTTTCTACTCTCTTTCTTTGAGAACTTATTCTTGTGCCCTCCACCAGGCATCCTGACTGAGTATCCCAGACTGCTTCTTACTAAATGGATGATCTGAAGCAAGTCATATAGGTGATCATTGCCTCAGATTCCCCCATTTGTAAACTGGGGATGGCATTACCTACATGCTTGGGCTGCTGTGTAGACCACACCAGTGACTGTGTGCAGAACACCAAGTCCAGTCCTGGTGAACTCTCAGAGAGTGCTGGAGCGCTCTGCTTACAGCTCATGTCCTGGCACAGTGACCATTTCTTTACCTTCCAATGATCTGCTTGCCTGTCCATGGTCCTACTCTGTGGCTCTGAGGGGATGGTCTGTGTGTGGCTTCTGTTTGCAGTGGGAGCTCCAAACCATGAGCTCTACACTTCAAGCTGTCTTTGAATGACCTCCATCTGTCAACATTTCTGCCTGGTGTCTGTCTATCAGTACTTGCTGGCACTTGTTCATTGTCCTTGGGACCCCTGGGCACCTTGATAATGGCCACTGCTCGGGTGCTTGGGCAGAGGGCCTCTGGGCACCTCTGGGGGTGAGCGCGAATACAGGCTTTCATGGAGCAGCTTTCTCTGTTCCTGTGTGTTGTCACTTGTTGCTGCACAGCTGAGTCAGGCTTATTGGACAGATGTGATTAAGGGACATTGCAGTATAGGAGGGGGAGGTTGTGTTGCAGGGATACACCATTTACAAGATGCCTACAAACTCCAAAAGGAAGGGCAGAGATGAGATAAACATCCACAGGGTGGGAGTCCCTAACTCTGGTGCCCTGTCCTGTCGTCATCCCTTCCCTGAGAGCCTTTCCTATGGTCCTTCCTTCCCTGAGAGCCTACTTCCTCCTTTGAGGCTTCTCCAACCCTGTTCAGGAAGCTCCTACTACCCTCAGAGGCTTGGCCTGGCTCTGAGACTTGTCCACCTCCTTTCAGAAGCCAATCTGAGCACTGCATTCCCCGTGACTCATTGACAGAACTCAGTGAGAGCATGAGCACACACACCTGTGTTTAGAAGACTAGAGAAGAGTTGATCAGCTAAGCAGGATCTTTCAGAATGGACTTAGCCAGAATCAGATCTTCTTCCAGAAGTTCTATCGAGGGGGAGGGAGGAATGAAGGAATGGTTCTTCCCAGTCATCAGGTACAGGGCTGAAAGAACAAAGACTGTAAATGGGCACACACACACAATCATGCAACACACATGCAATATATATTACACATGCACCTCTACATTTATGATCCCCTACACACAAAACAATGGACCTGCATCTACACACAAATACATGGACATGAGGAAGCACGTTTACTCATACATGCACATCTATGATGTGCACACATTCCCAGAGAGAAACACTATAGACCATAGTAAAGATAAAGACCTTCTAAACGTGCCTTATTTATCAAACTCCAGCTTACATGTAGAAAAAGCCTTTAAGATATCAGCAAAGATGGCCTTAGTTTTCCCCTTCCTGTTCTTTGGCCGGTTCTGGATGTCCTCTGTGATCAGTGTGTGTGAGGACCTAGGCCTGTATCTGAGGCATTCACACCTGCAACTTCACAGAGAACAGCTAGAAGTTTTAGAATGAAGTCTCCTCTGCATCTCAGGGCAACTCACTCTGAGCAGGGCATTCCAGGGAGGAAGGAAGAAGAATAAGGATTTATAGCCCTCTGGTTCAGACAAAGCCCTGGAGTTCCTGCTTTTATTACATAGCCATTAAGGCTTAAATGAATAAATGAGTCAATGAATCATATTGCTAAGACTTTGGAATCCAACAGCCATGGGCCTGGATTCTTGCTCTGTGCTGTGTGAAATTAAGTCCCTCAGTCTTCATGAGCCCTGCTCATAATACCACATCCATTAAAGACAAAGTTTTTGTTCTAACAAAACCAAGAGACTCTAAAATACAGTCCAAACAAGATAGACCTCTTTCCCTCTTGTGTGTCAGACCCAGGGGAATAGTCAAGTTTTCTGGGAAATTGTATTCCTGCAGCCATCCCAGGACATAATGTCCTTTGATCTGTGGCTCTGTCTCCCCTCCATCATTTGGTTTGAGTATTTGGGATTATAAATGCAGAGATGTATGTGTGATGTGAATTGTGCATGTGTTGTATGGTTGTGTGTATGTCCTCAAGTATATAGTTAAAAACAAGTCATGATTATATTTATAAAACAGGAAGAGGAGAGGGCTCACAGGAAGAGCTTGCCATTGGAATTGAAAAATGACCTCAGTGTTACACACATCACTTGTAGTAATACCTCCTTGACTAAATATAGTCACCTAGCCAGACTAGCTGCAAGGGAATCTGGGAAATTCTGGCTGGCTGGGCAACCATGGGCTCAGTTACAGCAGTCTATGGGAGAAAGGGAGTTTGCTCTTTGGTGGACAACTCTTTTATCAGGAGTTACATTAGGTGACACAGCCTTTATCAGGTAATGCATATTATATGCAAAGCTTAAGCTGACACACAGCCTGAGCTTGAGAAATGGGAGCTGTTATTTGATAATTTCAAGTAAATTCTTAGGATGAATGTCATAATCATGTGAAAAGATGCACATTTTCATGGCTCTTTGGTAGGACAGGGGATGTGGAAAAAATAAAAGCTCTCAGCTGTAAATGTTTGGAAAAGATTGGTAGTGTGCAGTCTTGAAGGCAGAATTCACTTATAGGATGTGCCACCTGCTCAGGTCTGTCTCAAGGTAGGGTCTTAGAGGAAGGGAAGGCATTCTAGAAGGTTCTCCCATGAGGACTTGCATATAAGGACTCTGCAACAGCAGGAGGCTGTTATGATGGACATGAGGTCTGTCCTTTGGAGTGCATGCTGTTGACAGGTTGTGCTTGTCACATTCAATGGAGGTGTTTGGGAGCGGATGGGGCAAGCCAGTGAGACATGAAGCTGTCATGTGCTACCTGAGTTGATTCCCACCACCTCCCCTTTCTGAGTTTTATTTTGTCCATGTATATAATGGAGACCAAGACGCTTCCCCTGTGGAGTGGTTACAAAGCAAGGTAATGGGTGTGCTGTGAGTTCTGGACCCATGTGTGAGGAATTTGGGTAATTAACTAAAAGTGGGGGCATCCATCACCAGCAGTCAGGTGTGTCCCCCAGCCCCACAGGGGCTCATGTGATGGGTGGGTGTGGCTGGAGTACCTGTCCAAAAGAAAGGGGAGTGGCCGCAGAGCTGTCGCTCCTAATCAGCACGTCTTTTCTGGAAGCTGCTTCCTTCATGTCACAAACTTGGCACAGTTCAAACCTCTGCTTCAGGAGTTATTTTCTTTGGGTTTGCTAAATCCTCTTTTACCCAGAGGAGACAGAAAGTGCCGCATTTCTTTCTGCCTGGATATCACCATGTCTCTTGGCTGTCCTTGTTTCCCTGCTAAAGACTATCTGTGTGTCCACATCCCTCAATAACCCCGCGTAACTTTCAGGAAAGGCAATTGGCATCATGAGATTAAGGCAGGCAGATAAAGAAGCCAGTGCTGAAGCGGGCCTGGCCAGGTTGTTGGGACACCGACAGGCTTTGTGTTACTTTGCTTTGGTTAGCCCTGAAGGGTGGGCTGCAAAAGTTCATTCTGGAAAGAGCCACAACCCTGGATCTCACATTGGGCATGAGTACACCTTGTCTGTACCTTAAGCTGGCTTGGAAGGTATCTCAACTGCTCTCTCTTTTTCTGGTAGTGGGAAATGGTGGCAGTAGTGTGGTCAGCCCAGCCTCTACTCTGTGGCCATCTGCTCATCATTGACCTGGATCCACATTTGGACTTTATTGCAGCTCCAGGCATGGACAGGCACATTTCACAGATGTGGAAGCTGAGACCCTGGAAACTATCTGGGTTTGTTTAAGACAGCATAAGCAGTAAGGGCAGAACTCGAGTCTCAGCTCCTGTTCATCAGGCTCCCCAGCTAGGAAATTGGACCCAAGGGCCTGGGAAGGGAAGCCTTCGATGATGCCACATCCCACAGAGAGTTCCTCCCAGACATCCAATTTGGGGATAGTTGGACCACTGGGGTACATCCTGCCAAGGAGAATTTCAGGATGTCTGAAGATCTGGTCTGGGCACTTGGGGTTCATCCCCTCTGTACTCTGCATCACATCCTGTGCTCTCCAGAGGCTAGAGCCTGCAGTAGACACCACTCTTTACCCTTCCCAGCACAAGGGCCCACTTTCTGAATATTTTAGGGCCTGGGGAGATGGCTCAGTGGGTAGAGTGCTTTCTGCAAAAGCATGGGGATCTAAATTTGGATTCCCAGAACCCACATAAAGTTGGATCTGCAATCCCAGGACTCTTAGGGTGAGTTGAGAGGCAGAAATAAAAGAATCCCTGGAAGCTCAAAGACTGTGTAGCCTGGTGTACGCAGCTAAGACCAATGAGAGACCCTGTCTCAAACAAGATGAAAGATGAGGATTGATCCCTGAGGCTGGCTTCTGATCTCTACATACACACCAAGAGTTGTGCATCTATACTCACACTCATACACACCATGTACACATTTATAAAAGAAAAAAAATATTTTAAATATCTGCTTAGCATCTTAATTGAAAAAAAACAAAACTATAAAAAGGCATTTCCAATTCATAATACATGGAAATAGGCTCGTATGCTATTCATCAAAGCATCTCTATAAATTGACAATAATGGTACATCTATAAAGGCAGTTCACAGAGGAAAGACAAATAACCAGTGAGTATATGGAAAGATAATCATTCATCAGATAGGCAGAAATTCCAAGTCAATACTATATAATGATGGCCAGGGTGGGGGGAAATACTCACTTTCATCTTTTTCGTATTCATCGGAGTATAAATCGAGGCAGCCAGCTTATAGGGGGATATGGGAGTTGTTAAAGCATAACACAGACACACTATGGTTTAACAGTCTTGGTTTTTGATAATTCGTCTAAAATACAAGGTGAGGCATACATTGAATTGCTGTATAAAATAGCAACAGTGCTGGACATAGATCATGGAAGGGTGTTTTCACAAATGAAGAAATATTCACACAATGGACTAATGTACAGCCATTAAGATGAATTAGCAGAACATGTACTGAAGGGGAGGGGCTATCTGCTGGCAGCCAGGTGAATGGGTACTCTGCACAGCATCCTTGGTTGAGAATCCTGCTCATTGCATTTTGAAACCCACAGCTGTGCTGGAGTTGAAGCCACACTTCCCATGGTAATAATCTCTGGGTGTCGGCAGAACCCTGAGGTAAACACTTTCCTGGAGGCAAGGGACTCCTTCACTGAACAGCTGTCAGCTCAGAGATTTCCCACTGGCCATCGAGGATGCTGCCTCCAGCTGACAGGCATGCCCCTTTCCTTCACTGTGGTCTGATGGTTTCCCAGCCTTTCCTGTTTCCTCCCCGCATGTCCCTCCCTATTTCTGCTCACATAAGAGTGTCCAGTTTTGAGATCCATACACCTGGAATCCTATGGCTGCCCATTTGCCAGAAGTCTGGATTCACACACACCCTTAATGCAGTGGATCTCTGTGTTTAGTGGGTGTCAGAGCTACTCAGGGATCTTGTGACACGCGCTGCTGGGTTCACCCTAGTCTGTAATTGAGTAGGTCTGGGGTAGGGGTGCCTGAGAATTCATATTTTAACAAATTTCCAACTGATATCCATAGCAAAGCAACATAGTCGGAAAAGTCTGTTACTGTGTAACACATACAAGTTAAAATTTACGTTTATGGGGCTGGAGAGGTGCGCAGCAGTTAAGAGCATTCACTGGTTGCTCTTGCAGCCATGTGGGTGGCAAACAATCATCTGTAACTCCAGTTCCAGGGGAATTTGACACCCTCTTTTGACCTCTGTGGGCCTTGCATGACATGGGTGCATTTACATACATGTAGGCAATATACTCATACATATAAAAATATTTTTAAAAATTATATTTGTGTATAAGGAAGGGTCATACACATGACACAGCACTTGTGTGGAAGTTAGAGGACAGCTTTCAGGAGTCAGTGTTCTCCTTCTAGCACGTGGGCTCCTGGATCAAACTTAGGTCCTTGGGCTTGGCAGCAAGTGCCTTTAACCCACTAAGCCATCTTGCTGGCCCAACATACAGAATTTTTAGTATTTCTGTAGGTCAGGAATATCTATCTTCATGTATTCACCAAATATTGTGTATGGATTGAATATGGAATATGCCTCAAACATATCCATACACACAACTATCTTTTCTTTTAACTTAAAAATGTTTAAAATTTAATTTCAGTGACATACAATTACATATAGTTATGGGGTGATATGTGATGTCTTAATACATGTACACATTACATAATCAAATCAGGGTAATTAGTGTAGTTTTCATGTGGTTTCTTTTCTAATGTCTGTAAACATAAAGAGATGTATCTGGAAGTGTTCCAGGAGAGGGAAGCAGCAACCTTCTCTGGGAGATCACAAGAAGGAAATCAGCATGGTAAGGAATGACAAACAAGGCCGGACTCTGAACCCAAAAAGTGTGAGTTCAAGCCCCAGGTTTTCAACTTACTAGCAGTGGAAGCTCTGGCAAGTTCTTAACCTCCCCAGGCCTCAAATTGCTCCCTGGGAAAGTGTTGATAGTAATAATCTCAATCACTAGGGTTCTCTGAGAGGCATACAAATTAAGGCTTTGAAAGCACTTCAAACCATGTCCGGGTCATAATAAGTATATATTTATTGTTTTTTGTTTGTTTTTGTTTAAAGTAGCCCAGGCTAGCCTCAACCGCCCTGTGTAGCTGAGTCTGGCCTTGAACTCCTGATCTTCCTGCCTCTACCTCCCAAGTGCTGGGATTACAGGCATGCACCATCATGTCCAGTTTTAATTATTTTTTTAAATGAAAGGCGCCTTTATATGTTTTTTTGCAAAAATAATTAGTGATATATGATTTATGTAGTAAAACAAGTTATACAGTCAGGCAGTGGGAATCTGTTCTGGTGTTCTATTGTATAACTAACAAGTTGTAGTGATTGGCTCAAAATAGCCAGAATAGAGGATCTTGAATGTTTTCACCACAAGGAAGTCATTTAGTGTCTAAGATGAAGGGTATGATGATTGACTTTGACTGTCAACTTGGCACAATACAGAACAACCTGGGAAGGGAGGGATTGGCTAGATTAGACTGTAAAGAATTTTCTTTACTTGGCTCATTGGGATGGGAAGACCCACCATGAATGTGGCCAGCACCATTTCATGGAGTGTATTCTAGAATGAATGGAAAGGAGGCAGCTGAGCACTGCAGGCATTGATTCATTGTTCTCTGCTCTCCACTGTGGGTGAGCTGACCAGTTCTTTCAAGCTCTGGCTGGTGTGACGTCCTTGCAACGACGAGCTATAACCTGGAACTGTGAGATTAAAAAAAAAAGAAAACCCCTTTCTCTGTTTTTATTCAGAGTATTGCATCACAGCAGCAGGAAAAGAAACCACACAAAACTACAGTAATTACCCTGATTTGATTGTCATGCAATGTGTACATGTATCAAAACACCACACAGTACCCCAAAACTATATTAATTGTATATCATTGAAATTGAAATTAAATTTGAAACAATTTTTAAGGAAAAAGAAGAAAAGTTGTGTGTATGCATATGTTTGAGGCACATTCCATATCTGATCCATACACAATATTTGGTGAAGATAGAGATTCCTTGAAAAATTTTCTGCCTCCATCCCCGACCCCATCCCTATTCCTCCAAATGACTGCTTGGGTCCTTTAAGTAAGGAAGCTGTCACTGCTTTGTTTTCAAAACAATTTTTAAAAAATAAGGGTAATCCAGATAGGAATGAAGCCCTGTGTGGCCCAGTCTATACAGAGTCATGGTCAAAGAAACACAATCTATTAGACAGAGGAATTGCATAAAAATTAAAAAGAGGTATCAGATGTGACATATGTTGGTTTAACCATTGTGTGTGTGTGTGCATGTGTGTGCATGTGCACATGTATGCAGACATGCATATGGAAGCCAGTATCTCTCACTTTTATTTAGAGCTTGCTAATTTGGCTAGACTAGTTAGCCATCCAGTCCCAGGGATCTGCGTGTCTCTCTCTCTCTCCCCACTGGAATTACAAGCATGTGGCCTCATTCTCAGCTTTTTTACATGATTCTAGGGTATACAACTCAAGTCTTATGCGTGCATTGAGATCTCTCTCCACACCCAACCAGTCTTTAGAATGTCCTTTCCTTTCCCTCTCAATTGGTTTGGAGTTTACCACCTCACACCCACTGGAGCTTCTCAACCAATGGCAAGGTCCTCCTGTGGTCTATCCCTTCCCCTCAAGTCAATTCCTGTTTGGGTTCTATTTCTTTTAATTTTCACTTCCTGATTTTGGCACACAAACAAACGCTCTGAGATGAGCCCCCAAAGAAGCTGTCTCTCCTTCCCAACCACTTTCCCTCAGCATCGTGCTGGAGTACATCACAGAGTGCCCAGCCCCAACAGTGTTTGCGTGTTGATGGGGCAGGTTGCTGTCACACTAGATCCATCAAGAAAACAGTGTAATTAAGCCTGAGTGTCAACAGGTCTGTTTTTAAAGCAAGTCACTGCTACTATAAAATATTCCTTTTCTCTGGGCACATAATCCTATTTTTACATTGAGCAATTGGCCATGAAACCTTCTTGCATTAAGCAGGTATCAAGTAACTCAGGTCCCACTTCACAAGAAAAAGGCGATTGTGAAGGGAACTGAAAAGTCAGGGCAGCCTCTTCTCTTGGTTTGTTTTTCGTATTTCTTCCTGTGCGCATTTCTTTAATATTGATTTTTCTGGATTCTTCAGCAGAGGATAGATACATTATCTTTCTACCATTGCTACTCTAGCTATGAAGTAATGATTGTTTCCATTTTTAAGATGAATAAACTGAGGCTTAGAGAAGTTAAAAGTCACATAAAGTCACTCAGCTTGTATGCAAATGCAGAATGCCGTTAATTTCTTCACCACTCTAGCTCTTTTGTAGGACCAATGGCAAAGCTGAGCATTACTCCATTGTTTGATATCTGTAGGAGATTGAGAAAGTTCCCTAAACTCTCAGCCTTAGTTTATCTTCAGTTTACCTGTAGATGTGACTGTAAGTAACTAGCTGAGGGACTTTTGTAGAAACAAAGGAAATTACAGCCAAGAAGTATTTATTTCACCACCTGGTATTGTGGAGGTATATTGCAAACCTTACTGTGTATAGGTTAAATTTTGGGAAAGCAGCAGGAAAACCAGGATCAACACTCATATGGTTGATTTGTATATCAGCTCACTTATTTCTCTTCACAACCCCTTTGTAATTATCACTTTGAATTCTGGATGCTACAGAGATACAAGCACAACATAGCTATGTTTTCCAGATTCTCTTGCAGCTAGAAATATGCATCTGATCTGAATTCTGCCTAGTTGGACATACCACCACAGACAAGATTAGATGTGTGAGTTAGCAGAGTATAGGCATTTGTGGTGGGAGCTCACTGTGGTGAATTTGTAGAGTCCGTTATTCAATAGCATAGGTTCTGCTATGTAGGCCACAGAGACCATCGATTTAACAGTACAGCAGCCTAATGTAGTTGGTTTTCTTCTAGCACAATGTCCCCTTGGCTATGCTGGATCCTTTAGTATTCAAATCCAATTTCCCTATCCTTCCTAGAGATTCTACAAATGATATAATCCTGCTTAATAATCCCTGTTTGGGTCTGGAGAGATGAATCAGTGGTTAAGAGCACTTGTTGCTCTTGAGGAGGACTTGGGTTTTGTTTCCAGCACCCACATGGCAGCTAACAACCTTATCTCCAGTTTCAGGAGATCTGATGCCTTCTTTGGTCTACTCAGACATGCAGGTGGTTCACTTACATAAACACAGACAACATTCTCATACACATAAAATAAAAATAAATAAGCCCTTAAAATAGTAAATCTCTTTCTTCTTAAACTGAGCAAATTCTGTTGTTTAAAAATAATATTCACAGATTGACACAGCCTTATCCAGAAATATGGAGCTAGAAACACCCTTCTTAAGTATTCAAATAATCTCTTGGCATTTGGCTAGTTCTGGACTGATGTGTTTTAAATACCTAATGTATTTATAGGTTACATCATTAAGGCAAGGAGCAGATGAATGATAGGGATTGGTTATATTCTGAATTATTCAGAATTTTTCACTTTATGAATTCTTTAAATATCTGTGGTCATTGTAAATAAACAGTGCTAATGTGCCCAGAGATATTGCTTATGAAGTTAACAAGGACATTTTAAACTTCAAAAACAAAATTATGATTCCAAAAAATAGGAAAATTTTCATTTCCCCATACATGAAACTGTATCTATGGTTAACAATATTATTCTAAAGACTGGTTAATGAAAAACCAAAATACAGTATTTGGATAGAATTAGCAAGGGCTCTGCATGGGAAAGAAATAGTGTGAGGCATCTCACAGTGAGAGAGAGAGAGAGAGAGAGAAATTGTTTTTTGTCATCTTAACACAAACTAGAGATGCTGTGGGCATTTTCTGAGAGGTATTTCTTGATTTTTAATTGTGTGAGAGGGTCTAGCCCACTGTGGGCAGTGCCATCCCTAGGCAAGTGGGCCTGAGTTATATGAGAAAAGTAACTGAGCAAGCCAGGGGAAGCAAATCAATAAATAGCATTCCTCCATGAGTGGTTTTCAGTTCCTGCCCCCAGGTTCCTGCTTGTGCTCCTGTTCTGGCTTCTCTCTGTGAAGAACTATAAAGCATATGCTGAAATAAACCCTTTCTTCTCTAAAGTGCTGTTGATTATGGCACTTATTACAGCAGAAAGAAAACTAGAACAGAAAGGAAACATGAAGTGGGCCAAGCTATAAAACCTAAAATCCCATCCCCATTGACATACTTCCTCCAGAAAAACCCTTTCTCCTAAAGGTTTCATAACCTCCCTAAATAGCACCACCACTGGGACCCAAGTGTTCAGATATATGCAGCTATGGGGAACATTTCTTATTCAAATCAACAGTGGCTTACTTTGCTCTGTGGTAAGAATCAAGTGAGACACTCTGTCAATGTGGATCCTTCTGAGTGTTATCTTCTTACCTATTCTAGGGCACAGAGAGGTCTGACCTAACCAGTTGCTATGATTCTGAAATACTGTATGCTAAATTGGGTCTTGACATATCCAGTCATAGTGACATGCCAGGGAGGTTCTCCGAGCCCTCTATAGTAAAGCTTTTTGCAAAGTGAAAGCTCCTTTTGAAATATGGGAAAATACTCATGTAATTTCTTAGCTTTCTAAGTTTGAATCCCCCCCTAAAGATTTGTATTTTATTTGAGGACAGGCGCACACACCTTTTATAAGCTTCGAGATAAGGGAAGCAATAGAATAAACCACTTGCTCCTTAGTCACTCTACATGGGCTTGAAGTTATAGCATCTGAGGATGAGGAAGCCAGGTTGACCCAATCAAAATTGAGTCCTATACCTGTTCCTTAAAGGACCCTTCATCTGCTTGACTTCTGTGGGCACTTTGAGGACCATGTGAAAATCTGCCAGCATCTTTGTCTCTTAGAATCCTTCCATGCCACCTTCTACTTCACCCATTCTACTTTAAAGAGCTAAAAATTCTGTTTAGCTCTCTACTTTCATTACTTTCCTCATCTACAGCCATCACCTTCTGTGACTGGTTTTCATCGGGTCCTCTGTTCTGACCTACCCCTGCCCACAGGTCAGATGCCCTCCTTCCTATAGTTCAATGTGATGAACCAGCTTGAGACCAACTCATTCCAGCACATTCTACTTGGTCTTTGAGATGGGTTGTTGATTCATCCCTTAAACTACTTTGAGGATAAGGTCACATTTTTCCTTATAGTTGGAATTTCTTTTTTCAGAAATATTAATTTCCAAGCCTCCCTTGCAGCTAGGCATGACCACGTGATTAAGGTCTGATCCTTAAGATGTAGGAAGATCTTCTGAAAAATATCATTAGGAGAAACACCACCTCCTTCTTCTTCTTTCTTGCTGGCTAGAGCAGAAGACATGTGATGGCTAGAGCTGAGGCAGCCTTTTGGAGCTATGTGGTAGCAGGCAGTGCTGGGAATGACAGAATCACATCTGTGAGGCCTACTGTACAAGTTCCAGACTTCTGACTGCTGGGGACTTTTATGTGAAGGAGAAATAGATTCTGTACCATCTAAGTCAAGTTTCCTGTTGTCAGCAGTTAAACCCAATCTTGTTGGCATGTAGATAGACACACCAGCTTGCCTCAGAGTAAAAGTCCACAGCACTGTAAGTCTGAACATAGCATTTCATCTGCTCTCCATCTTCCATCATGAGAATTACAGCATCTATAAAGTAAAAGGGAAGAAAATGATTCTTGGCTTACTTTGAGTTAAAGAACTCTTAAGAATGCTGCTTAAAGCCGTGGATCATTCCTTTAAGATATGAATATACATTAAGTATATGAAATATTGAAGACAGTATATGGAAATTCCTTGAGGCCCTGAAGTCAGTCAGTGAGCTCCCTAGGGCCCCAAACACCTGAAGATATGAATCATAACTTGAGATCTTTCAACTTCAGTATTCTCTCTCTTGAGTCTCTCAATTTTAGATTTTTAAAACATGTACTTTTCAATTATTCTCAACAAGGGACAAATTTAAATCAAAATGCATCTGGAAAAAGACTCAGCATCAGGCTGGGGAGATGGCTTAGTGGCTAAAGCCTTACTCTGTGAACAAGAAGACTGAAGTTCAGACCCTGAGAACCCAGGCCTGGTGGGTGTGGCATCTCATCTGTAATTCTAACCTATGAAGGTAGAGACACGGGCTCCCCAGAGCACACCGGCTAACGAGACCAGCCCTGTCTGTGTGCTCTGGGTTTGACTGAGAGATCCTGCCTCAAACAATAGGAAGATGGAAGAGAGATGGAAGAAGGTTCCTTGAGCCTCCACAGGCTTATGCACATACTTGTGACCCTCTTCCATGCAGACCACATACACATGAAGATGGAAAAAAAAAGTTTCAATCTTTATACCTCCCAGCAGAGTATATGTCTAGATGCATGTACTGTATCTATACATTAAAGCTGTGTTTATATTATATAAGTGAATATGTATATGTTTGCATACATATACATGTGTACAAAATATATATTTGTATGATATATATGCAGATTCAAGATGGTAACTGCATCTGTGTGACTGAGGGGTTTGCAGCCTTAAGGTATTTGATGAGCTAGTGATAAACAGAGGTGACCTTCTGCATCCTGGATTCTGGAGAGAGTCCCCATCCCTGTGTTCAACCCAGACCTTAAATCTTCTGGTCAACTGCTAATTGGAACCTCTCTGGCAAAACCACGAGGCCACAGAGCAAATGGATTACACACACTGAGTAATCCTGACATAAATCTAGCACTTTGGGTGGGTGGTGGTGGTTGGGGGGTGGGGCAGAGGATCCGGTAAGAGATATTGGGCTTGGTGACAGTTGTACTATATTTCTTCCTTAAATAAACAGAGGACATCTCCCCCATTGTCCCTGCAAAGTCTTTCTAACAACTTCTGACAATGCCGGTATGGAGTTCAGTCAGTGAACTTTGAGGGTCCGTAGATGATGGTCAAGACTAGGTGATGCACATCATCTCATTCCGCTCCTGAGCTAGTTTAGATTGGGCAAAAACTATCTTCCTTCTGTAGTTAGCTGTTTTGACAATGGCACAGCCCAGCGCTAGAAAACTAAGAAGCTTGGCTGTACTCTTAGACTCAAGTTTCCCAAGGGTTAGTTCAGTTATAAATTAACCAGCCTCCAAAATATATAAATAAATGAGTTGAATTGTTTGGCAATGTCTCCAGAGGGATGCCGACTTGCTCCTTCTGAAGCGGGTGGCCGTTCCGCTGCCCAGCGCTTTCAGAAATACTTATCAGTGACATATTGAGAAAAAATGTACCTACAAAAGCAACGTCTTCTTCCATGCAAATCAGGCCTCAATTCCCAACAGATAAGGATCTTTTTGATGGCACGCCGGCAGAATCTCCAGCCCTTAATTCTTTCATTAGTATTCCAGGCAGCTGGCAGCCAAATAACAGAGAAAACTGTCTAAACCACTGTGTCTGAAGCCTAATATTGATTTGTTTAATAGTGTCAGGAAGTCAAAATTCACAAATCTCCTGTCGATTGTTTATGAGGCAGTTAGCAGAGAATTGGTTGCCCCTGCTTAATTAATAACTCATTACTGAAATTTGATTATATGCTTGAATGCTTTAAATGGGTTCTAACACGGCAGCGGCCGAGTAGTGTGGTGATGAGGCAAGGCTCTTTGAGGACAAGCTTCCCTATTGAGGCTTCAGCCAGGAAAATGTCCCCACATCATACCACGTAGGCCTCTTCTGATGTCCCTCCCAGATCACCCTCCCTGCCCTTGGTAACTGAGTTTATAAGATGGTCTAGAGTCCCATAGACTGGGAACCTGGTGCATTTGAAATGTGAGGTAAAGAGGATAATTAATTGGTCACTTGATCAGGAAAGGCAGATCTGTGACAAGGCTGTGAATGCTTCAGTCTGGAGGCAGGAGCTGTGAGGGAGAGAATTAGCAGATGGGGGCCCCAGGAAACCCTCTGTGTCATAAGCACTGAGGCCTCAAAAAAAGAAAAGCCAGCATGGAGGGTTGTTACCCATGGTAGACAGAGTGCAGGATCAGAGCTGAGGCCTGATGGGAAACTAGACTCAGCCTGGGGCCATGAGGGAGACGCTGTTCCATGTGGTCTAATGTCAAGTGCAGATTGGGAAGTGAGGGCCCATGTTAACGTGACTCCAGAGGACAAGGATGTCGGTGTTCTAACTCTACATTAAAGCAGGGATTCAGAGCTAGCACCAAAGGCCTGCGCTCAGGTGTGTTTGCAGTGATGGCACTGCCCCTCAAGACTCCCACAGAGCCGCTGGCCCACTCCTGACACCCTCATCTCCCCAGCCTGAGGGGCCTGTGCGTCTCTGTTTTCATTTAGATGTGCCAAGAGGAGGGAGCAGAAAGGGAGGGACACATGTGAGCATGTTCTGTGTGCTGTGATTCCTGAGGACAATGGGTAGACAAATGTGCTTCTCACTGACGCATCCCTGCAGTTCAGGAGAGGGTCAAGTTCTCAGTCTGGCCAGAAGACATTCTTTCCTTCACTTTCCTTTGCTCTCAGAGAGCTGAGATTGTTTTGACTGGGCTATCCAGGGTGTGGGCCCTGAAACCCACTTTCAGTCAGCCTGCTCCTGAGCCCGCCTGGAATTCTCCTGGCCCTTCACTCAAGGAAAGTTAACTCACCCTTCAATGCTGGTTTTACCTCCTCCCAGAAGCCCTCTCTGGCCCTCCCTATGGACAGTGACTGTTACCCTTGCAACCCACAGCCATGCCACATGGCCCTTTTCATAGGTAGGGGGCTGGGAGACTTTCAGGCAGGCTCAGGAGCAGCTCATGGGTCATGGGTGTAGCAAGTACCTCTGGTGGCTTCTGTGGCAGGTCCAGTGTAGGGAAAGCTGAATTTGTTGGGCTAGCTGGCCATCTGACACCTTGCTGGTATCTGCCATGAGGCAGATTTGTCAGAGGGCCTTGCTGTGATATACCTCATTGTTGTTACAGCAGAATAGAAGATTCTAGATTCTAGGCAGCTGACTCACAGGGAACAGCCTGAACAGAAGGGAAGGAGGGCTGCCTGGAAGCAGGCTCACCCCCCAGGTGCTCAAGGGTACCTCTCTCTGCCTGGCCAGTCTTTCATAGAGGACCCTGGGGACTGTGGCTACCCTCCTCAGGAGCTGAAGGGCAGCTCAAGGCAGGGTCTGGGGAAGTCTGTGAAAAGGGCCATGAGGTATGGCTGTGGGTTGCAAGGGTAATGGTCACTGCCCACAGGGAGGGCCAGAGAGGGCTTCTGGGAAGAGGTAGGACCAGCCTGGGGCCTTGAAGGGTGGGTTGAATTTCATTGGGTGAGGGGCCAGGAGACTTTCAGGCAGGCTCAGGAGCAGGCTGGTCAAAGGTAGGTTTCAGGGCCGGTGACTGGCCAGGGTAATATGACCGGTCTGTCTCCTGCCTATGGTCTTAATTGAACCAGTCAAGCTTTTAAAATGAACAGTTGATCATTTGATTAAGAAGGGCCTTTTGACTTTTTCAAGACCCACGGAGACTGATTCTTATCAGCGTGGGCCAGAACGGATTGTTTGGAGGAATGCTGGCCAGACTTGGGAGGCACAGCTTGTGCTGGCCCCAGGGCCAGGCTGACCTGTGCTTTCTCAGTGGCGGATCCCTTGGTGAGGTGGGCGTTGGGGGCTGAGGCAGAACCTGCTGCCCAGTGAAGGACGTCTGAACCCCAAAGCTGTGCTCGCCCTTGCTGGTGACAGGAACTTCATCAAGTCTGCTTCAAAGGTACCACCTGGGCCTGCCGTAGCAGGACTGTCCCTGGCAGCCTCCCCGCTCCAGCATCACGCTCACTTGCTGCTGTTGGCCATGAGGCTGATTTGTCAAAGTGCTATGAAGGACTTTAGTTATAAGAGGAAAAAAAATAGAGTCAACTCTTTTTTAAAAAAACTCTAATTTATTATGCTTGATTACGCAGCTGGAATGGGAAGGTAGCTGCTGTTTGTAGTTAAATAACTCCTCACAATTTCTTAAAGAAATGATCTTCAAAGCTTTAACGGGTCAGTGGCTCAAGTACAAAGGAAAGATTGATTTTCATCCACCCACCCTTTGTTCCCAGAGTTTAAAACAGACACGTTTGGGTAAATTAGTTTGTCTATGTTATTAATGGAAGAAGTTATTAAACTCCCATAAATATATGCTGGTATCTTGCTTAAAATGCCAAGCTTGTTTTAAGGGGAAGGAAAAAAATAGTCAGAAAGAAAATGTGGAAAAGGCCAGAAGGGTCGGTCCAGTTTTTAATTTTTTCATTTATAGAGGTGATCTGGATTGGTGATCTGGAGAAAAGGCTGACTCTAAGTGTTCCCTGAGGGGTAGGGTCATGCCCAGGGAAGGAGCCCCTGCACGTCTGTTGAACAGACTGGTGTCAGTGGGATGGTGTGTGTGTGTGTGTGTGTGTGTGTGTGTGTGTGTGCTGAGTCCTTTCCATAGCAGATAGGATGGCACAGGGCTGCCCAGCTGGAACCCTGGGGGCCAATGAGTATTTAATGTCAGGTGAAATGTTTTCTCTACTCGAAAGGTTTTCCAAGGCTGAAAGACAGATCAGGGAGTAAAGTACTTACCATGCAAGCATGAGGGATCTGTGTTTGATCCCCAGAACTCACATTAAATGAATGAAAACAAAAACAGCAGGCCATGGTGGTCTGCACGTGTAATCCCAGCACTGGTGAGACAGAGACAGGAGGGTTTCTGGAGCTCAGTGGCCGACCTTTCTCACTGGCTGGTCATTCTCAGTGGCTGGCCCATCTAGCAGAATCAGTAGGTTCCAAGTCAGTGGGAGACTTTATCTCAAAAAACAGGGTAGACAGCATTCTAAGGAACAACATCTGATGTTGGTCTCTGATCTTCACATGCATGTGCATACATGTGTGCCCATACATACACACACACACACACACACACACACACACACACACACACACAGCCTTTTCAGAAGGGATACTAAGAGCTTGTCTAGGTGACAGAGGCAGCTGCCCCAACCCACATCCTAGGCCAGAGTGCGATGGGGATGTGGCTATGCCCAAGGAGCTAGGGCTCTTACATAGGCAAATCTCTGACTGTGTGAGGTTCATGATTTACCAGCCACCAAGTTCAGTGTCATCCCTGAGTTCACAGTGGCCCTGCTCACAATGGCTTGTGGGTCTGGAAAGTAAGCACAAAGATCATTTTTTGTGGGTCTGGAAAGTAAACACAAAGATCATTTTTTTGTGTGTGTCCTCGTCCCTGAGTAGAAAAGTAAGATAGAGAAAACATTTGAAAATAAACACTGAAAGAAGAAAGTCTAAATTACAGACAGCTGACAGTCAGTGCAGGTGTTTTTCCTATTTGGTTTTTGTCACTGTCTACCAGACACACCTTTGCTCATAGGAATATGTGTACATGTGAGCAAGCAGGAGAATGTGTGGTCATGTATCCCACACATGTGCACATAGCACATGCACACACACAAACATTTACCAAATGCTCAATGCCTTTAAATTAAAAATTTTTTTTGTCTACGAGTGTTTTACCTGCATATATGCAAATGTACCATGTGCAGGCAATGTCTGGGACACCAAAAAAGGGCATCAGATCCCCTGGACTGGAGTTAAGGATGGTTGTTAGCCACCACGTGGTACTGGTAACTTAACCCAGATCCTCCGCAAGAGCAGCCAGTGCTCTTAACTGCTGAGCCATTTCTCTAGCCTCTATTAGTGTCTTTTACACACTGGCTCATTTCCTTGGAAAACATCTCTTCTGGGCAGATAGTATTCTTCAGTCCACAGGAGACTGGTATAGACAGTGATGCCTTGTCTTGTCACACAGACAGTAGGACTTGGAAGTCTTGAATCCAGATGAACCAACTGGATGCAGCAGTGGGCTGCATCCCTACTCCTTCTGTCAGCCATCTTCACACCTCTGTAGACTACCTTACCACGGGCACAGCTCTGTCATACCTACAAGACTGTAGGTCAGGGATGGGCTCAGGTAGAGTGCATGCTCCCCATACACGAGGTCCTGGACTCAGTCCCCACCACCAAAACAAAACAACTTGAAATCTTGATGCACTTTTCCCCTTTCTCCATTCAATGTTGCTTTGAGTGTTTGTGATGCCATTACTTCTAAACAATTTTCACTGGTCACACTGCTGGGTAGTGTGACAGAGAAAGTCAATCCAAAAAAGTAGCTGCAATATACTGGCGGATCCAGCACTATCCATGGGCCCTACAGAGGCTGCAGCAGCAGGATGCATTATTCTGGGCTAATAGTATTTTTCTTGTCTCCCTAATTGTCCTCATTTTGAACTATGTGTGAGAAATTTATTTTTCCACTCAAGACTAGGCAGACTTCCATGTCCTCTGAGAAGCTGACAACTATTTTCCTCTCTTTCCGTTTGCCACCAGGAGGCTTACTGTTAGATCTGAAGCTCAACTAAAACAATGAGGTGGTTCCTTGCCACCTGCCCATTTCTGTTTTGTTCTCCCTTATCTGGTTGGGCTCTTGTCATCTGCATTTTTGCAGGTTCTCTGTCTGGTTGTCATGTTGCCTCAAGGTTCCTTGACAGTGACCTCCATAGTACACCTACACCCCTGGATGTCAGCCTCACTGAAGGGAGGAGCTGAGGACAGTCTTGAGCTCCAGATCCCTGCTTCAAGAGCTCATGGAGAGCCAAATCCCCAGTCAGTTGCCCATCCTCCCAGGCACCCAGGAAGGAAAGATCATCAGAGCCAAAGAAACAGGCTCAGGATAGAAGTGGCTTAGCCAAGGTCATACCCAAGCTTCTCTCTGTGGATCAATTACTTTTCTCCCTTTAGAGGAGGAGAGGGCTATTGGAGTCCAGTTCTCAGGGGGTGCAGCCCTGCCTGGCATTCCAGCAGGTGGCTCCATTCATGACAACAGGAACTTGCTGAATGGCTTGTTCCTCACATCTCTCTGGATCCAGAAACTCAGAGGGTTTAGGTGGAAGTGATGTGGAGTTATAACCCTCAAAGCCTGCCCTCTAGTGCCCACTTCTTCCAGTGAGGGTCCACTTCCTAAATGTTCACCATCTTCTAAATGTTCACCATCTTCTAAAACAGCATCTCCAGATTGGGACATGGTGGGGACACGGATGTTGCATATTTAGACCATAACACTCATCTTCTAGGTGTCCTCTGAAAGGTGCTGCTCTAGTTTGCTTCTCTGTTGCTGTGACAAAACACTTTGCCCAATATCAGCTTGGGGAGGAAAGGGTTTATTGGCTCACATCTCCCAAGCCACAGTTCATCAGGGAGCCCAAGATAGTAACTCAGGGAAAGAACCCGGAGGCAGGAGCTGAGCACAGGCCATGGAGGAACGCTGCTTACTGGCTTGCTCCCCTGGGACCTGCTCAGCCTGCTTTCTTATGCAATACAGGATCACCTGCCCAGGGGTGGCACTGCCTACAGTGGGCTGGGCCCTCCCACATCACTCAATAATCCAAAAGATGTCCACAGACATGGCCACAGGCCAATCCAATGGAAGAAATCAATTCCTCAATGGAGAGTCCCTCTACCCAGGTGTGTCAAGTTGACAGCTCAAGTGCCATGTAGCCTCAGCACAACGTTGGGAACCCTGGACTTCCCTTGTCCTGTCCTTCCCTTTTCTGTTGGAGTTTCCCATAATGCACTTGTAGGTAAGCCAACTGAGATTGCTACATTGAGCCTCCTTTTTGTATTTAGAAAGTTATAGATCTTTTTGGATGGTGAGTGAAGCTGAACTTTTCCACTTACTAGAATAACGTGACATGCTCTTTCAAGGTAGTGTATTGAGGTTATTTTTTGAAAGCAAGCCAATATAAAGTTTTCAGTAAATAATGGAAGGTTAGATGTACAGAAATGGCCAAGCAAATGGTCTCTATGCCTACTACTGGCCTTCATTCAGCCTGATCAGCACTCCATTTGTGAACATGGTGCTATTCTTACAGAGAAGGTTCTAGAAGATCGGGTGTTCTTGAGCTAAAGGAATGAAGCTGTAACATAAAAATTTCCAGTGAGCCATGAGGGAGATTCCTTAAAACTGAAAGATTCCAAATCAAACATCTCAGGATTATTGGTGTCCAGAAGCCAAGGTCATCCCCATGGCCAGCTAGCTCATGTCTCTGCACCTGTGCTCTAATCTATAAAATGTGTGGAAAGCATATCTGAATGGTTAAAGGTTAGGGTAAACTTTCCCAGGACACACCAGTCTTGACTCAGTAAAAGTTACAAATGCCTCCTGTTCTTTTCTCTGAAGGCCCAGGCACACTCTGTCTCCCTTAGGTAGCCTGAGTTATGTCCATCCCCAGCCTCTGTAAATTCTCTGTGCTTAAGGGGAGGTACCATTTGGGCCTCAGTCTGCTCTTCACCAGGATAGAGGGGAACATACTCCATCAGGTCTGGCAAGAAGCAAAGGGCTCCATGGATTCTGAGGCCAGGCTCGGCTCTATAGGAGTACGAGTAGCAGAGAGTTCTTACAGAGGATGGTGACCCTGGTGGCACAGAAATGACCCCAATAGCCACAGGGTCTTCTTGGGGCCATCTTTATATATATAATATTTTCTTTATCATTTTTATGTGTATGAGTGTATTGCCTGCATGCAGGCAAATGCATCCATGTCATGCAATGCCCACAGAAGACAGAGCGGCTGTCGGATCCCCGGGAACTGGAATTACAGACAGTTGCTAGTTGCTATGTGGGTGCTGGGATTCAAAGCTGGGTCTTCTGCAAGAACAGCCAGTGTTCTTAACCTCTGAGCCATCTCTCTAGCCCTGGGCCCATCTTTAGTTCTAGCTGTTTCTAGTTGCCCCAAAGACTGTGCTTAGGGAAAGCCCCCCTATCTGTTTTTCTATCTTCTCCATTTCCAGGCTCCATCTCCATGGTGATAATGTGATTTTCCCATCTCATAGGAAGAATCTGGGCATGCACAGGCCATCTGTACGGCTGTATAATGCATCATTATTGTGTAGCTTTTCCTGGGGAGACATGAGCAAACATCCATTCACCCAGATAAAGCACCAATAAAAGACAAAGGAAACAATTCTATCCAACCAGCTTGGTGAACTAGTGAGTTGATTAGGGGGTACTCACAGGAAAATGAGTAACTCAAAGACAGCTCAGCACTGAAAAGCCCACCCCAGCATGGGTGGTGACTCAGGAAAGCTGCATCCTGGAGCTCCCTGTGCAACTTGCAGACAGTTTCACTGAACAGTCTCCTCTCTTGGAACAGTGGCTCACTGCTTATATAGTCCAGGAACTTTCTAAGCGTGAGCTTTGTAAGTTTCCTGAGCTTCTGGAGTCTTTTGAGACCCTCCCCTCCAGGAGGGAAGGTTTCAATCAATCATCCATCCCAAATCCCTTCTGACCATGGAAGGCTCTTGGTCACTCTCCTGAGACCACAGTGTTACTGGGGATTTTCCTCAGGAGCCAGCATCTCAGAAGACGGTAGTCTTCAAATGTTACCATGGACAAGGACTGCTGAAGGCCCTGCTTCAGCAGGAGGAGGGCCTAGAAATTATATCCTAGCAAGCAGATACTGCAGTCCTATGAAGCACTCCTTTTCAATAGTGATTTATTTTCAATTGCGTGTGTCGGGGGTATGGTCTGTGTGGCTGTGCATGTCTGTGTGTGGGTTTGTGCATGTGAGTGCTGGTGCTCATGGGGGCTGGAGGTATCAGATCCCCTTGGAGTCAGACTTATAGGCAGTTTTGAGCTGTCAGGTGTCAAGTGCTGGGAACCTCTTGGGTCCTCTGCAAGGGCAGTTATGTGTACTTAACTACTGAGTCATCTCTCCAGCCCTTTGAAAAGCCTGACTTCGTGTATTTGTTGGAACTTACTGATTCACAGCATTTAAATTGCTCCTTGCAAAGCACCCCCCATCTGCCACTCCTCCATTCTAACCCTCAATCTCCCATTCCTCTTTGCCTCTCTCCTAGGTCTCCAGCATGCTAAGTGGAAAAACTGAGGCTTGGGATAGTTAAAGGACTAACCCAAGAACATCCAGATCCTAGGGTTCAAATTTGGGTTGATCAACCCTCAGGCTCTGCTTGGCTCACTAGGCCTGGAAGTCTCTTGTCTCAGGGTTGTCTGTATTGAGAGCTGAGCTGTCCTCTGGCCCTCCAGGGTCCATTCTCTGAAGATGCTTCTGGAAAACTGCATCCAATTGAAAATGGGCTCTTTTTGTTGTCTAGAAACCATTTCAGGATAGCCAAGAGGACCTGGATTTGATGCAAGATGTACTTCAGCAATGTTTTTGTTTTTAAGTTTAATTCATCTTTTCAGGTTTTGATCATTTTGATGATGTTAGTGCTGGGGCTGGAGAGATGACTCAGTGGTTAAGAGCATTGGCTGCTCTTGCAGAGGACCCGGGTTCAATTCCCAGCACCCACATGGCGGCTAACAACTGCCTATAGCTCCAGTTCCAGGAGATCCAACACCCTCTTCTGACCACCATAGACATTGTGCAACATGGGTGCACTTACATGCATTCAGGCAATACACTCATACACATAAAATTTTTTAAAAAGAATGTTAGTGCCTAAATCATCCTGTGTGCCTCACAGAATATTTGCATTCGATAGCTGTGTTTCATGTCTCAGAAACAAAATCCATCAGTGACACTTCAGTCTGCTGCTCAGTTTCCACACACTTAGACCTCAAGTGTATTTTCAAGAATTCCACTGGGGACTGTCTGCTTCATTTAACTGCTCCAAGCTTCATCTCAACAGAGATCCACTTACCCCTGCCTCCTGAGTGCTAGGGTTAAAGGCATGTGCCACCTCCCCTGACTTTCATTTCTCTCTCTCTTTTTAAAATTAAAGTTTTTGTTTTTGGCCTTTTTGAGACAGGGTTTCCCTGTAGCCCTAGCCAGCCTGGAACTCGCTTTGTAGACCAGGCTGGCCTTGAATTCACAGAGATCCACCTGCCTCTGCCTCCTGAGTGCTGGGTTAAAATTAAAGTTTTAAAAAACTATTTTTAGCTACATGTGTATTTATACCTCTATGTGTATAAGTGCACCTGTGTTGTGCAATGCCACTGGAGGTCAGAAGAGGGTGTCAGATTCTCCTGGAACTGGAGTTATAGATGGTTGTTAACCACCATGTAGGTGCTGGGAATTGAACCTGGGTCCTTTGTGAGAACAGCTAGTGCTTTTAACTGCTGAGCCATCTCTCCAGGCCCAAATTAAATTTTTTCTTGAGACAGGGTCTCTCTGTAGCTCCAGATGGCCTGGAACTCACTATGTAGACCAGGCTGGCCTTGAACTCACAGAATCCCACCTACTTTTCCCCTTCCTGGCGCTAGGATTAAAGATGTGCACCACCACACCCAGCTTAAAAAATATGCATTTTTATTTTATGTGTATATATGCTGCATATATGTTAGTGCAATGCCTTCAGAGGCCAGAAGAGGGTTCTGATCCCTTGGAACTGGAGTTATGGATGGTTGTTAGCTGCCATGTGGGCACTGGGAACTGAACCCAGGTTCTTTTCAAGAGCAACCAATGCTCTTAACTGCTGAGCTATCCCTCCAGCCCATCCCAGGTTTTTAAAATGTAGGTGCTGGGGGTCAAACTCATGCTTGTGCAGCAAGCATTTTACTCACTGGGCCATTGCCCCAGCCCCTGGGGAGACTATGCCTTATTTAGGGCCTTTGTGTCTCTCTGCTTCCTGGTCACCTTGAGGTGGGCCACTCTGCTGTGCTCTTCTGTTACCATGATGTCCTCCCTCATGTGCCTCAGGCCTGAAATGTGTCTGGTACAATGATGAACTTCCTCTACTGTCAATCAAGTAGCAAATAACAGCATACATGACAAAAGTGATAAGTAATCATGAGCAATTAGAATTTCACACCTGCAAACAAGCCTCGAATTTCTTTATATATATATATTTTAATTATTTTTATTTTATGTGTATGAGTATGTTGCCTGTATGTGTGTAAGTTCACCCCTGTCGCAATGCCTGCAGAGGTCAGAAGAGGGCATCAGATCCCCTGGAACTGGAGTTAGGATGGTTGTTAGCTGGGAATCTCTGTAAGAGCAGTCAGTGCTCTTAACCGCTGAACCAACTCTCTGGCCACAGGCCCGGAATTTTCTATCCTGGAAGGCAAAGTGGCACCCGAGGATTATCCTGGCAAAGCCATTCCAGCCATCAGAACTGGCCATTGAGCTGTCCTCATGGGCGTCAGATGTCTCACAGGTGTCTGTTTGGCATGGCAATACACCCAGCCCCCAGCTCTAACCCTGGCCCTGCATACAAGGCTAATCTAGGGAGAAAAGGCCTTAACTAAGGAGGCAAGGCAGCCCTTCCCAGGTACGGGAAAAGCTATCTGGTTTTGCTCTTGAATTCCCACATGCTGGTAGCTCTGGGTGGGAACAATCAGGATGGTGACCAGAGAATATAGTTGAGTTCTTGTCCAACGATCTTGCAAATAACTCATATACAAGCATTCCAGTATGGTGGCCATGAGCCACCATGGCCACTGAACTTGTGGAAAGAGGGCAGTCCAAGAAGGAGCTGAATCAAGCTTCCATTTGACCCATTTGTGTTGCCACATGTGGCCAGGTTCTATATGGGACAGAGCAGTTCTAGAGTCAGGCCTCTGAAGAGAAGGGGTCTTGGGGAGGCTGAGTGCATGGCCATCAGCCTTTAAAAGGGTTGAGAACTTTGTCTTGAGCTATGTGGGGTGGGGTGGCTCACCTGAGTCTCAGGCCTCCAGTCTCCACCCAGAAACAGTTTCTTCCTCGCTGCTTCTAAGCATCTGAAAACGGAAGAAAACTCAGGACTCCACAAAGTCCAATAGGCTCCATGGCTGTGTCTCCTTGCCCATTCTGAGTGGTGCAGCCACTGATACCTTCCAGAAAGGTGTGTTCCCTCCTTGTGTAAGGTGCTAAGGAGAAACAACCTCTACAGCCCTACTGAGGACAAAGGCAAGAACCCCCGTCCTGTGTGAATGATGGCTTTGCAGCAAAAGGGGCCATGTGGTCCCGTGTGAGCTTGGGGGACATCAAGACAGCCTGAGGTTCTGCATGTGTTCACACACAAACATACATTCACACATGTACACATGGGTACATGTATACCTGCACACAGGTGCGTGCACACGTGTACACATACATAGTTACATACATACATGTACAGACAGGTGCATGCACACATAAATATATGCTCACACATTTACATGTACACAAGTACACAATCACAGGTACATGCACACGAACACACACATACACAAGTACATACAGTTAGATGCACATAAGCACACATATAAATACGCACAGGTACCTGCACATGTGTGAATGTGCCTTTGGGTACATGCACACATGAATTCATGCACACAGTTACATGCTCACATGTGCTTGTTTTAGAAAGGAATTTACTTTCAGAGAGACAGGACTCAGTGCCCTGGTGTGGAAAAAAGCTGATAGGTTTGCTTTGTCTTTAATTGAGTTCAGAAAGATGACAAACCAAAGCCACCTCAGGGTCTGCTTTTGAAACTTGCATCGGAATTTCTTTCAGGACCTTCCTCAAGTGGCCACAGAATGTTGCATGAGGACTTGGGGATGGCTTTCGCTAACAGATTTTCTTCCCCGTTGCCTTTCAACTCCAGCAGTAATAAATGATCCAAACCAATCTTAGTCTTTGTGAGCAAGCAAGATGGAAAAGGCCACCCTCTGTCCCCCTCTCCCATCTTTCAGCAGGCTGAGATTTCTTAAAGTTGGGATGCTACTGCAGGCAAGCCTTCTGGTGTCCTTTAAAGCACAGATTCTTTCTGGAGTCTTCGATGAGCTGACTATAGCCGACTGGCCTGGCAGTTCCCGCCTGAGCTTTTTGCAGTGGCAGGGCAGGATTAGCTTTCCGCTATTGCTGTAATTTACAAGGCTCACATAACCATGTAACAACTTGGTGATTACATAGAAAGTATCGTATAAATACACAGTAATTACAAGTTCATGCAGATTACTTGGTATATACATTTGAAGTTACCCGGTAGTTCAAAGATTAATTATCCTGTAACTGGCAGTATTTAAATCATTTTCCCCCTTCATATATGAATACATCGAGGTTGACTTCAAGGAAGCCTATGACAGGAATGCGATGGGCATGATCTGAAAAGAAAAAATGAAATTTGACAGGCATGGATTATTTAAAGCATGCATATGGGAGCCGAACAGCCACTACACTTTGATGCAAATCGCAGGGGAAAGAGTAGAGGGATGGCGCGGAGGGAAAGGTGCTGACCAAAGTAAGGGCTTCCTGCCGGGACTTGAAATTTAAACAAATAATCATTTAAATGGCGGTCCGGCATTACGTTCCGAGCTGCGTGCATTAATGTCAACATCTGGTACCAACATTTTGACAATTCTATTAAAATGCCCCAGCATTCCCTATCTAACACCTGTTAGCTCTAATTTTCTTTCCTGAGAAGCACACCAGTAGACAGGGTAGATTCCAAATCATTTATCACTTTTAAAGTGCTTCCATATGCATGTTGGACCCAGGCTGGCCCTAAGGCAAACGTTTTCCGAATGCATTAAAATTCAGGACTCTCTCTCTCTCTCTCTCTCTCTCTCTCTCTCTCTCTCTCTCTGTGTGTGTGTGTAGACACCAATGTTTCATTGAATTCGTGTCTGGTAATTATTAGCTTAAACTATGGCTCACACATGACAAAGTGGACGATGAATTAAAAGGCGTGCACAGACGCACACTCTCTCTAGCTCTCTTCCAATAGGTCCACTGGAGCCCTGCTTTGCAAGTTATTGAGATGTCAGTCAGTAACCATTACCCAAACAGGCTTCATGGAGGGCCCTGCTAAGAGGCCCCGACTTCCCAAGAGACCATCTAAAAGTGTCAAAAATGTTACAGTGTAAATGAATGACACCAACAAGACTACATGTGTTAGAGATGCAAGCGATTAGTTAATATATTACAAGTTTCAAAGCTCTGAGCAAAACAGGCAACACGGTTTTCTCTTGACAAAGGGCTACATATAAGATCCAGTCAATTCCTAGACAATACAAATCTGATACGGAGTAGACCTTCGTCAGGCTAGGAGGGCAGGCTAGGGAGATCCAGGGGCCTGCAGTTCATGCTCTTGGAGCTTGGCCCTGCCTTGCTGGAAATGAGGGGCTTGTGGTAGAGAAGTGTAAGTCCAGAAATGCTCAGGGGATCCTGCTCATGAGCATGGCTGGCGGCTCCTTGCTGGGCCTTATGCGTCTGTCAAGGAGGTATAATGGACTCTTTTGGCTGTTTTTAAAGGAAAGGAGGCTCATGATGAAGTGGTGATATTATATAATATTATATGGGTAAAATGCTGCTTATTGCTTTTCAGAGGAGCGCCTTAAGATTAAACATTGCATCTTGTATAGTTTCTCTTTTGGTACCTTTCCCCCACTTCTCCCCACCCCCACAGGCCCATATGGAAAAAATGTTTTAAGTAACCACCACCATCACCACCACAACAACAAAAAACACACAAAGAAAAGGTTTTAAGTAAAAAATATACTTCTATGCACTAGGTATGAATGGTTCCCTTCCAAACACAAGGAGATGTTGAGACCACAAGAGCAGGTAAGAAAATCCAAGTTCACCAAAGTCCAGGTGTAAAAGAATATGCAGATAGTTGAAAATGTCCGCCCTGTACACACGCACACCTACACGTTCACACTTCCTCTGTTTACTAAATAACATTTTAGCACAGTTTTCATCTTATAAGGAAAGTGTTTGAAACTTGGAATAAGTGCACTTAATTAAAGGAAGGCTGTGAAAATGTGCACTAATCTGATATGACTAATAGCAAAGTGCATGAAATTGCTAATTAGAATTTCATTAAAGGTGCTGCTTTATCAGACTGTGAAAATCACAACCTTTAAAATTCTTTCAGGAGAGCTTAATTCCTTTTCAAACAGAAATATTCTTTAAAGACATTTGATTTGTTCTGAAGGAACTCATGGTGTCCGCTGGAACTGAAAATGTCCCACAGCCAAAGAGGTAACATCAGTGGAGCGCAGGGGCCTGGTGGCCTCTGCCCCATTAGACCCCTCACTCCCACCTCCACAGTTCAAAAAGCCAGGCAGGAAGAACGAGTGGGTCACTTTGTTCCACGTGTAACATGCTTTCTGGAACCAACATTTAGTCTTTCTTAAAGAGGAAAGGAAAATTCCAGGCCAGCTGGGGCCATAGGGAGACCCTGTCTCAAAAAGACCCAAAACAAACAAAGCAAAGCAAAACAAAACAAAAGGTGGCATCTACAGTAAAGTTTTTTTTTCCCTTGAAGGAAAAGGCCATTGTGAGTTCGAGGCCAGCCTGGTAAGCATAGTGAGTTCCAGGACAGCTGGGCCTATCAAGGAGACCCTGTCTCAAAAATAAAAAAAAAAAAAAAAAAAAAAAACCAACGTTTTAGAATATATCAATCATAAAATTTGTTTTTTGAAGTTGTAAGATTCCAACAATAATGCTGGTAAATGTGTTTAGCCCCCTCCCTCTTGAAGTTCCCATTTTATGACTCTCTGCATTAGATCCAAGTTTCAGGTCAGTTTCTACCAGATTGAAAAATTCTTCCTTTTAATTTTCATCTTTTCTATTTTAAGCCCTCCACTGCATTTTTGGATATAAAAGTCACTATGTGTGCTCTTTGTAGGCCCCCAGTGTGGCCAGTGGTGACTTTGTTTTCAACGCCTCAGCTTTCTCTTAAGGTAGCAACTGGGTTCTCTTGAATACTAACATTTGATTGGATGGATACATTTTGTTACTAAAAAGGAAAAAACCCAAAACCCCCAAAAAACCCAAAACCAACACGGCCCCAAACACCCTTAACAATCATGTAAACTAGGGTCCCTCAAAACATCACAAGCACTTAAATTTATAGAGGGAGCACTTAGGTTGAACCAAACCCTTGAAATATATACATATATATATATATTTTAATATATATATATATATATATGTATATATATGTATATATCCAGCTCTGAATTCTCTGAACACCCCACTTAACAGTGGTTTCAGAATCAAATCTTCTAAAAATACACTTCAAAACCTTGAGACGCTTTCCAGTCATCTTCCCAAGAGATCTTTTCTGAAAGGGGAGAAAGAGATCAGGAGTCACTTTGTTTGAGAAACTGATTTCATTGGACACCTGAACAAATCTCAAGTGGGTTAGTGACAGTTTGCTCTTATTTTGAATTCAGCTAAAGGAATTTTCATGGCAGTTAGATAATTTGTCACTGGCCCTAGGCAACAGGTGAAAGATTGCATTTTCCTCTCCAACATTTAGGGGGTACGTTTGTACAATAAGAGTAAGGATTTGAAAAAATAGGTCTAGACTGAAATGAGGGAAAATTAAGCTCCTTAGCTGACGTCTGGAGCGCAGGGAGGGTGTCAGCCTCGCTTTTTGTGGCCACTTCAGTCAAACAAAGCTGCTAATGCGAATGTTTTAGGTTTCAAATTGAGAAATATTGTTCTAACATGGCAACAGTCAGACCATTGTTCTTTCAAGCCTCTGCCCTGACAGAGACCTTACTGCACGTTTTATGCAAAACAAATGACAGGTAACAGTGATTTAATTCTTTTCAAGTCAATCACAGCCCATGTGTGACACAAAAGCACAGCGGACCCTACTTTCTGTCAATAGTTGAATAAATGATGGGCAGAAATAAAAACAGCAACGTGTCCAGTAGTCTCCCTGGGCCCTCAGCAGCGCTGAGCTGGGGGAGGGGGGACCTACTGGTTTAGCTGCCACCATCAGGCTGTGAACCCTCCAGGGGCCTACATTCTACTTTGGGATAGAATGTTCAGGTGTCATAGACCTTGGAACACTGAGCTCTGGGATAACTCAGCACTGCAGGGGTCAGTGTTGGTGCACCTAAAAGAACAGGCACTCACCTCATGCACCAGGGGTACCAGGGGACATGTGGCATAGAAGGTCCTCAGGGCAGGCTGGAGAGTCCAAACTTTGATGGCAGGTTTACAGCACCATGCTGTGCAGAGGACAGCCTGGAGGTCCTGGGGGCAGCATGTGCAGAGTTCTGTAGTAGCTGTGCTCTGGGTTCCCAGTGCCCTGGTCCCACAGACTGAGCCTGGTTCCTCCTTGCACAGAGCAGTTCTCACTAAGCTAGGGCTAGCATTAGGGTTAGGGCTAGAGCTAGGGCTAGGGTTAGAATGGAGCTAGAGCTACAGTTGGGTTAGGGCTAGGGTTCTGGTTAGTTTACGAAGGGATGCCCCACTCTTAGAATCCCTATAGGCAGCCTGTCTGCCTTGCAGAGGTTTAGGGAAGAGGCTCAGCACCTGACACAGTAAGCAGTGCACTGACCTTCAGTGTCAGTACCCTGACCTTTGCAGGGTTCTTGGAACATAACCTAGACTTCTATTCCTCTGTGCCTTTGACATAACAGTGGTAGAGTGTAGCCAGAGCTGCCCTCAGTCAGCTCAGAATATTTTACTTATCCTCTCCGGCTTCTATTTTCCTAATTCCGGAGGATGTTGACAATGGGATCTTCTACTTTAAAAAGCCCAAGGAGCTGCCATGGAGAGCTTGGAATGGTGGTTGGTGGGAGTAAAACACCCAGCAAACCTTAGGAAAAATCATGCCACCAGAGCCATGTCTGGTTCTCACTTTCTCTGACCTCCCCACACATGTCCATGTCCATGCCCCTGCCTCAGAGTCTGTGCTTGAAGGCACAACTCTTCCCTCCTTTCTCTCTTGCTTCTGCACAGCTGTCCCCACCAAGGTCTTCATGACTACTCCCCATCACACCTGTCACCATGGTGGGGCACCTATCAGTTCTCTGAATAGCCTCCGCTCTGTTTAAAACTTACTGTCTGTCTTGTCCCTAAAAGGTAAGTTCAGGTGGACAGGGACCTCCTTTTCTGGTTCACTGTGAGTCTTCAGCCCTTTCGGTGCTGGGTATGTGGGAAGTAGTAAATTCTGGAGTATGGATAGATGGATTTGCTTCTTCTGAAACTTGCATACCAGAATAGATGAACAAAATCATCTTGAAGCATCAAGGCCTGTCACTCAAGGCTGTAGTTGAAACTGTCAACATGGAGACAGGATGTTAAAAATAAAAACGTAATGCTTTCTTAGCAAATCTAGGTTCCCTAAAATGGTGCCAGACAAGTTTGGACTTCTAGAAGCCCGTTTCTTTCTACTTTGCCCGGGTGTGACGGGAGAATGATTTTGTGAATGCTCCTCACAATCCCTGAACTGAAGGATGGGCCTGACAGGTGGCCAAGGGCCTCCGAGGTTTGCTTCTGTCTTCCTCCATGGTTGAGGTCTATACTAACTGGCTTTGGGTTAGCTCAGCCCTAGGAACCCCCACAACGAGCAGCAAAACTCTTTCTTCTACTGGGTACCTCTCCATCGTGTCCCATTCCCCAGTGACATATCCAAAAGCCCTGGCTTTGGTCCTCAACCTCTATAGCAAGAGCTCCTTGATCTATGATTGACCTTGTTGGTCACTGGCCACAGAGTCACACCTGCTCTCCCTCTTTCCCAGAGCCAGTCACTTCAGACTGGCTCCTGTTGAGCTGGCAAGACCAATCCAAAGAGGATCCTGCACCAGCTGTAGGCTTGCAGAGCCAGAGCCCAGTGGGGGTCACAGCAGCTCAGCACCAGTTGGGTGGGAGGATGCGCCAACTGGCCAGAACCCCTGGGTCTCATTGTCTTGACTAGAACCAGGGTCTGAGTATTTCTGGAAGGCCTGGCCTGGCTCTACATGCCATGCTATTTACTGACTTGGTGAGATTACTGCAGACATGGACGACAAGCATGGTGACCATCCTTGGTGGCGCCTCTTGTTGCAAGATCCTATTTTGAGGAGAGAATTTGCAGAGGCTCTTTGGCTGTCTATCCTGAGACCCAGAAGTCTAAATATAGAGCTCATTTATGTATCTTTACCAGTTGCTTAGCACCACTGGGCTCAGTGGTAGCAGCTGGGGACATGGATATAACAGTAGATGACACAGGCTTCCGTTTCCCATTTATGTCTTCATCATGCCCCGTGTAATACTTTGTTATCAAGATGGATCTTTTCAGGGCTGGAGAGATGGCTCAGTGGTTAAGAGCACTGGCTGCTCTTGCAGTGCACCTGGGTTCAGTTCCCAGCACCCACATGGCACTAACTACCGTCCATAACTCCAGTTCTAGGGGATCCGATGCTCTCTTTTGACCTTCATGGGTATTGCAGGATATGGGTGCACTGACATACATGTGGGAAATACACTCATACACATAAATAATTTTTTAAAAAAAAAGATGGATCTTGTCACATTCTGTAGAAGGAAAGGAAGTACTGAACACACTCAGAGCTTGCCAGAGATGCTGTTCTAGTTTGCCTTCAATTGCTGTGACAAAACACTCTGATCAATATCAACTTGGGGAGGAAAGGGTTTATTTAGCTTGCATGTACCAGATCACATTTCATCACATAGCCCAAGGTAGGAACTCAGGGAAGGAACCTGGAGGCAGGAGCTGAAACACAGGCCATGGAGGAATGCTGCTTACTGGCTTGCTCCTCTGGCCCATGCTCAACTGGCTTGCTTATACAACACAGGACCATCTGCCCAGGGGTGGCACCACCCACAGTGGGATGGGCCCTCCCATATCACTCAACAATCAAGAAAATGCCCCACAGACATGGCTACAGGCCAGTTCAATGGAGAAAATTCCCCCATTGAGACTCCCTCAATCCAGGTGTGTCAAGTTGACAATAAAAACCATCTAACACAGATGCTCAGGAAGGATGTGGTGGGGTCTGGGCTTCGAAGCAAAGCCTGGCATCTAAGTTCCCTGCCTAGTATTGGGATCCAACAAATGATGCTGTCCAGTTGCTGTGTCTGAGTCTCCAGGAAGACCAAGAGCAGCTACTATTCTGCAGAGATACAGGGTTTCAGCATCAAGGAGGGAGGTGGGTAGCCACACAGGGCAGAGCTGTTTACTGCATATCAAGCTTGGCCTGGCTGTTTTGCGCCTCCTCTCAGCCAATGAGGTCTTTGCAACAGCCCTAGGTGGTAGGACAAAGCATGACCCCACTTACGGATGTGACAGACCAGACCCTTGTCTCTGGTCTTAGGGCATCCGAGTCACAGAGCTGTGACTGGAGGCAGGGACCTTGCGCCAGGTCTGCACTCTGCCTCACCCATGCCCAGTGGAAGGCATCGCCCATGCTTGGTCACAGGCAGCCAAGGGATGCTGGGTCAGATTGCTTATGTGTTTCTGTGCTTGCAGGAGTGGAAATGTTAGTAACTGAATCCTTCCAGAGTCTTTATATTCTTGTTTTCAAGGGAAGCATGGAAGACAACGTCAGGGGTACTTGCTAGAGCTACAGCTGTCTGTTTTCGTGTGTGTGTGTGTGTGTGTGTGCGTGTCTGTGTGTCTGTGTGTCTGTGTGGTATGTATAGTGTGTGTGTGTGGTATGTATAGTGTATATGGTCATATGTGGTATATGTGTGTTCATGTATGGCTGTGCATGTGCATGTATGTGTGAGGTGTGGAAGCCAGAGGTTAATGTCAGATGTCTTCCTCTGTCACTCTCCACCTTATTTTTAAACATTTTTATTATTTTAATTTTATTTATTTTTTGAGACAGGGTCTCCATGTAGCCCCAGCTGGCCTGGAAGTTGCTATGTAAACCAGGCTGGCCTTGATCTCACAGAGATTCTCCTACCTCTGCCTCCCAAGAGCTGGGATTAAAGGTGTGCACTGCCACGTATATTTAATTATGTATACACACATATGTCTATGCATGCCGGTACAGGTGCCCACAGAAACTAAAGGTGCTGGATCCCCTGAAGATGGAATTATAGGTGGTTAAGCCCTCAGTGTCAGTGCTTGGAACTGAACTTGGGTCCTCTGTAAGAGTAGTAGGCTTTTCTTAACCACTGAGCCGACTCTCCAGCCCCTCCACCTTTTTTTAATTGAATTTTTTGTGCATTGCATACAAAATATTTAATCATCTTTATACTCCCTCCCCATCCCCCCACAGTCAGCCCCCAGTGGATTTCATGAATTCTGTTTATATTAAGACCTATGGAGTCAAGTTAGTATACCTAGATGCCCCTCAGTACAAGTTCATCCATTGGGGTCTAGTCAGCCTATCTGGAGTCTCTCCCTTAAAGAAGATCAACTGTCCCTCACCAAGCAGTGATCAGCTGCCAATAGTTCTTTGGCTGAGGTTGGGGCCTGCTGCCCATTTCCCCAGTTCTATACTGGATTTTTGTCTGAGTTTGTGTGGGTCTTGTGCATGCTGTTACTGTTACTCCCCTGGCTCTTATATTGTATTTTTGTTTTTTGAGACAGGATCTTCCTGTAGCCCTAGTTGACCTGGAACTTGCTATGGAGACCAGGCTGGCCCCAATTTCAGATCCACCTCCTCTGCCTCCCAAGTGCTAGGATTAAAGATGTGCCACCACGCCTGGCTTAACTTTTAATTTTATTTATTTATATTTTTTGTTTATTTATTTGAGACAGGGTCTCCCTGTAGCCCCAGCTGACCTGGAACTTGCTGTGTAGACCAGGCTGGCCTCGAACTCACAGAGCTCCACCTGCAGCTTCACAGGCCCCCTCAGGACACCTTTGTCTCTTGCCCTCCTGGATCAGAACTGGCTTTAGCCACATTGTGGTCTTGAGTATCCCCTTTGGCACTTTCACATCCACCCTCCTTATTCTTGGGGATCCCTTTTTCCAATACCTCAATTGAGTGTTGGGGGGCAAGTTCTATATCCTTTCCACTCACCTGCATTCTTGCTGCTCTTGCTTTAAGAACCAAGGAGGCTCTGTGGTCCTGGTCCCCTGTGAGTAAGGCCTTAGAGGACCAGGGTAACATGTGTATGGCAGCTGTGCTGGCTTGGCCCCTTTCACCTTCTCAATCTGCAGCTGGTGCCAATGTCTGAGTTTATTTAGGCTTACAAGATGGTGGTCAGAGAGTTAAGTACTGAGATACCACCTTCATGAAGCCATCTGAGGGTAATTCACTACCTTTGAGCTTCCAATGCTGTCCTACCTGGGCTGGTGGGCTTTGCTTGGTGCTCCCTGGTTATAAGTGGCTGGTGACTTTAATGATGGTCAACAAACCCTTGTGAGGACTCTTGACCTCAGAGCAGGAATCCCTAGTGTTCAGGTAAAAGAGTCATGTGCTCTACTTGCCCCAAATGCATGAGGTAAACAAGAGCGACTCCATGTTGAATACTCAGGGTCATGAATGAACCCCATAAAACTGTTGTAGTCACTGAGGAGAGAGATCCTACTCCTCTGATAGCTGTGAGACTTCGGGTACATTACGTGCCTTCTCTGTGCCTCAGTCTCCTCATAAAGGTGACCTAGTATCTGGATGTATCCCACAGGGGTTTGAAGGAAAAGTTTGAATGGGTCTGCTACAGAAGGAACAGTCAATGTCAGCTGACCCAAAACATCTTAAAGTCTCCTCCATTCCCCTTTGCTTTCCAACCCAAAACACCTGGCATGTAATTCCAGGAACAGAGTGCCTTTAAGGTTATGTGCTGGCAGGAGGCAGAGCGGCGAGTGTTCCTGGGTTCCCTCCTCACAGCCGAGTAACCCAGGACAAGAGTTGCCTCCTGGTCTTCTCTTTCCTCATCTACAAGATAGACATGAAATAAAAATTTATGCCCGACAATGAGGCATGTCCTGCATGGAAAGACTACATTTCCCAGCATTCTTCAGAGTCAGGGCCTATGGGACTGCTTTTCAGCCAATAACATGTAGATTGGGGTAATATAGAGACTTCCAGTCCTGGAGAATTTCTTTTTAACTTTTCTAAAATTAGTTATTTAAGGGCCAGTGAGATAGCTCAGTGAACGAAGGTGCTTGCTGCCAAGCCTGATGACCTGAGTTCAAGCCTTGGAACCCACATGGTAGAAGGAGAGAATGACTCCTGTAAGTTGTCCTCTGACCTCCATGTACATGTATTCAACCCCAAATGCATGTATGCACCACCCACCAACATACACATAAAATAAATAAAATTAGTTAAGCTAACATACAAATTAACAGGCTTCATTATGGCATACATGTGTGTGTGTGTGTGTGTGTGTGTGTGTGTGTGTGTGTCTGTGTGTGTCTGTGTGTGCATAGACAGATAGAGAGAGATTATACTTTGTTATGATTCATTTTCCTTACCTATTGCTTTCTCTGTGTCCCCTGCCTCCTCCTGGCTGGTTCCTTTCATGTCACAAGATTTCTTTTAAGACATTTATGCAGCTGGCTATGGAGGTACGTTCTTATAATCCTAGCACTTGGGAGGCTGAGGCAGGATCATTAAAAATTCCAGGCCAGCTGGGTATGATGACACATGCCTTTAATTCCAGCACTTGGGAGGCAGAGGCAGGCAGATCTCTGTGAGTTCAAGGCCAGCCTGGTCTACATAGTAAGTTCCAGGTCACCTGGAGCTACAGGGAGACCCTGTCTCAATCAATCAATCAATCAATCAATCAATCAATCCACATCAACCTGAACTATAAGGTGAGATCCCGTCTCAAAAAATAAAAGAAAGCAAAACAAGCCAAAAACAACAAGAATTAGGATGTAGCTCAGCGGTGCACATGCCAGCATGCAAGAAACTCTGGGTTCCACCCCAGCACTACCAAAATAAACAAAAACCATATCTATATCTCGTCTCTATCTATCTATCTATCTATCTATCTATCTATCTATCTATCTATCATCTATCTAATCTATCATCTATCTATCTATCTATCTATCTATCTATCTATCTATCTATCTATCTCTATCTATCATCTCTATCATCTCTATCTATCATCTATCAATCTATCATCTATCATCTATCTATCATCTATCTATCATCTATCTATATCAATATCTATATCTCATCTCTCATTGTTTCCCTTTTACTTGTTTCTTCTCCATGTAACACTAAATGTCCACAGAGCAACATGGAAAGTCACATCTTAAAGATGGAGAAGGCCTTGCCAGCAGGACCTGCCTTCCTAGCCAAATTATGCTTCTGAACCTTCAACTGTACCACTCTGTGGTATACCACACATCATGTAACTAATTCACCCCTTCCTCAAATACCCTGTGAGATAAATTCAGCTATCGTGTCATCTCTGTGCATAAAGAAACAGGCACGTAGAGGCTTTGTAGCTTGCCAAGGCCCCACAGCTGTAACCGAACGGGAGCTCTCTCCAGGTACACCAATCTTACAGGGAAACACTGTTCCTAATTCAATGTCTCTCGAGAGTGTCCAGCATGGAGTGGTTCTCTGTCACTCCAGACACTTCTGTGATTTCATGAAATCCCTCCACTGTCCACTGTAATTCCATGAGGTTGTGGGTGAGTGTTGGGGCTGGAACGATGCTAGGCCAAGGCCTCAGCACTGATAGAGATCGTGGGACCGCCCATCTGGGCAATTCAGGCTTCAGGTAGCCTGCCTTCTGGGGTCCCCGACTGTGTACAGTGAGCCATGTGTATGCTGTGCACTTCTGAAGAATGAGTTCATTTAGTTTTGATTTTCCTTCCAAGAATTTCTAACCCAGAGAGGCTCACTCTTCCCCAGAATTGTCATAGTTAAAGAAGGGGGAGCCTGGTGCTCCCCCAAGTCCCATTTTCTACCAATCTTGCCCCTTGTCTTGCCTTCTCTTGCTTTTTGTAAAGAATTGTAGCACCAGGCAGGCCCTCTTCTCTGACAGTGACTTTGGGAGCCTCCCCAGGTCCAGCAGGAGCCACTTGCTACTGTGCACATTCAGGGCCTCAGCCCCCAGATCACACCAGATAACCCATGGCATTGTTGCTTTGTACAGAAGAGGAAGAGAAGAGGGCTGACCTCTACCTACACCCCAGATCAATCCCTGCCGTGAAAAGCGTGTCTGGACCACCACACACTGCCATCCTCACTGTCGTAATGGCCCACACTGGCAGGGGCAGGCACATGCCACCCTAGAAGTGGAATCAGTATAGCTTTGGCTATTCTGGTTTTGTTATACAAGATTTGCTCCTTGCTGGCTGAGTGACTTTGGGGAAGTTACCCAACTTCTCCAAGTCTATGATGCCACCTTAGAGGTTATAATAATCCAAGATGGAGATAATGAAAGGTACTGACCATATAAGATCATTAGGATGAAATAAACTAATAGTATATAAAATAGCTCCATACCGCACACTTAGAGGACTATTAGGGTTTCAGCAGGTGAGGATGGGAGGCATAATGCACCAAACAGATGTCAACACAGAACTTCAGAGCTGAGTAAACATATAGTGCGCTTTGAGAATAACATGAATCTCTGTCCAGGCGGTTCTTATGGGGACTATAGAAGATGGCAAGGCTGGCTGGAGGAATTTGTTCTGACACAGGTCATGTAACAATGCTTCCATCAGTGATGGGTAGTATGTATGATGGTGGTCCCCTAATATCACCTAGTGATGTCATGGCCATCTTATAAGGATAGCCTATGTTTTCACAACTACAATGTTGCTTAATGATCTGCTTCCAGAATGTGTTCCTGTAGTTAAGCAACCCATGACTACTTAGCAGGCCACAGGGAACCACTAAAATATTTCTTTTTGGAGACAAGGTCTCCTATAGCCCCAGATGGCCTGGAACTCATTATGTAGACCAGGGTGGACTTGATCTCAGAGAGCTCTGCCTGTCTCTGTCTCCTGGTGTCCACTGAATGTTTTTGAGCAAGGGAGTACCACTGCCCAAGCTATTCTAGAAAGATCCTTCTGGTTGCAGAGAACAGAGAAGATTAGAATGACAGTAGAATGTTAAGCTGTTGTCACAGGCTGAGGGGAGGCTGGTGGCAGCTGGCTGGAGGAGGAGAACATGGAGCGAATTCATGGAGGTGGCAGGGAGGGTGTCCTGTGGATGAGGCAATCTGTGAAGTTCATGTTGCATGGGGCATGTGCTGAATACACTCTTGGGCAGAAGTGGTGTGGTGGGCATGCCCATCCCATGTCCAGTAGGGTGGCTGGGTTCCACAGTATGCCTTTCACTTTGCAGGCCCACTCTGGGCTGCAGTCCCACCAGGCACCAGGTGCTATTTGCTGTGATCATTGTAGCAAGACAGAAACATGGGGACCAACCTGTTTTAGGGCTCAAGACCCAGGGAACCTGCTGCCTTCAGGGTGGCAGAGCTCTCTGGCCTTCAGAAACCAGGTTCCAGAAGGTTTGCTTGGAGGGTGGAGAGGAGGCAGGCTCCTCTTGGGGTTGTATGTGAGTTTCTGAAAAGCAAGCCACACTGGTGAGAGCTGCCTGTCTCAGGCGTGTTTTCCCTTAACCTTTCCATGTAATCCAGCAAGCCCACCTAATCAATTGAAGATCATAAAATATTAGACTTAATGCTGCAAAGTGCTGCTTTTTAATTCACATAACAAGCTCCTAAATAATTCAAACAGCAAACAGACCCCGTGAGTCAATGGTGGGAGGTGGCTTGGATCAGCAGGAGAGTGTCAACACATGCCACATTTCCTGGATCCACTCCGTTTCAAGAACCCTATTAAGTTAATTGCCGGTTTCTGACAGCACAGAGCATGCTGGGAGCACAGCAAGCTTTATTAGCCTCCTGGCATCTGGAGGCCTCCACCACTTTGCCCTTACTTGCAGGCACTGGGATCAGCCTGGGGAAAAGCAAATCAAATTAGGAGACCAGAAATGCTTTGGGCAAACATGACCATCAGGCTCATGGCGAAGCCAGGAGTTTCAAATATCAGTTGTCTTTCTTTTACCTTTATCCCCCTCCAGCCAGGCCATCTATATGTTGCAAAAAGTCTGATATGTAGAAAGTCAGGGAGAAGTTGCATTGTCTGAGTGACATGGGGCATGCAGATGAAGTTTAATGCAAGGCATCCTCCCTGCATCTGTTGAGATGAAATTGTTGGGTCTTTAAATTGAAGGGGACTGTAGTGGACTCTTGAAAGGGGCTTGGTCATTCCTGAGGTTGGTGAAGCCAGTTCAGGGCTGGAAGCAGGCCCTCAGGGTTGGCAAACTGGATGGAGAGAGCCTGTGGTTCTAGAGATGGACAGAGGGGGATGGAAAGGGTAGAAGAGTGACAAGATTCCCTAGCCTTTTGTGGGAAAGAAGAGGCTTCCATGGAAAAGTTTTCATAGGAATCTGATGACCCCTTTGTGGACCTGGTACATGCTGAGTCCCTGTGGGCCGACACATCCTGCAGCTTGGTGGTCTACCTCGTGTGCAACCCCATGTGTGACTTGGTCCGTTGCAGATGCATCCCCCATGTATGGGTTGGTGGTCTACTGCAGGTGCATGAACATGGCTTATGTTTCTTTTCAGGCCTCTGGTGGATGAGGCAAACTAGATTCAGCAGAGACAAACTAGATTCAAGCTAGGTTATATTCCTAGCACTCTGTGTTGTGTGATCTTTTAGTGTGTGAGCATGCCTGTGTATGTGTGCACATGTGTATGCGTGCATATGGAGACCACAAGACAAGATGTCTTCCTTGATTGCTTTCCACCTTATTTTTTTGAGACAGGCTCTTCTTGAATCTGGAGCTCACTGATTAGCTAGACTAACTTGCCAGCAAATTTCAGAGATCTGCCTGTCTCTGCCTCTCCAGCCCTGGGATTCCAAGAGTGCACGACCCTGCCTTAATTTAAGCAGAAGAGCTAAATTCCCTGTCCTTCTCCTTATGGGCCAGATAAGGACAAGACCCTGATGGAGAGGACTGAACTAAGGGATACATGTTAAATATCTGGTCCAGAACTTGAAGCATGATAGCCAAGGTCCCACGTAATTTCTTTCCCATCATCTGTGCAGGGGCTCTCAAGTGAGCAAAGCTATTTTTTCTAGACGATTCTATTATAAACCAAGCGTCTTGCAATGCATATTCTCTGCCATTTGATTTCTTGCATGCACTTTGCATAGAGTTGGATAAACAACTGTTACATCTCTTCATGCTCCAGACCTTAGGTCCAGCTCAATGTCTGCAGAGAGGAGGCCTCTTGGCGAGCCAAAACCTTCCCACGAGAGGCCCACACCAGAGGAGAAAGTGTGATATGATCTGTGGCAGGAGTGAAGGGCTGGGTGCAGATGGATGGACTGCATGGAGAAGTGGGAGCAGGTGGACGTGGAACTCTCTGCTGTTGCACTCTTGGGGTCCTGGATGTGTGGGACTGAAGTGCTTTGATGGCACTTGAGGTTACACAGCCCATTAGAGGTAAAGTCTGTGTCAGGACTGGATCTCTCTCTCCCTCATCCTGTCCTCTTCCTAGTCCTTAGCCAGCCAGAGATGGACTTTGGATGTGGGCTTTGACTCACCTCACCTAAGGGTGCAGCTTTCCCTCTGTGAGGACAACAGTGTCAATTTGGGACCAATCTGTAGGATTAACAGCTGTTGCTGGATGTAGTGGTGCAGGCCTGAAGCTTTAGCATTTAGGAGGCTGAGGCAGGAGAATCACAAGTTTGAAGCCAGCTTTGGCATACAGAGTGAGACGTTATCCTAACATAAATATAACTAACTAAATAAATAAATAAACAAATAATAAATAAATAAATAAATGGCTGGGGATGTGGTTCAGTGCTAGAGTCCCCTACACCCCTAGCTTGTGCCACAAAAGAAGCAACAAAGAAACCTGTTGTCACTTTAAGGACCTCCTTTGGGCTCCATTTACATGATAGCTCATATAGCCTTGAGGCAGGCGTTCTAAGGAGTCCTAGTGTGCTGAGGAAGACAGTGGTACCTCTGGGAAGGACTAGGGTAAGGCTTGAACCTAGGTTCCTCTTGGCTTATGTATTTTATCCTGTGGCAACTCTAAACCTGGAGGTTCAGGTTTCAAGTTGGTAGAACCAGAGGCCAACTATGAGATGAAAGACGGAGAGATGAAAGAGGCCGCTGCCATGGGCTCCAACACAAACCAAGACTGTCTCGTGCCAGGAGGGGCCATAGCACCTTCGCCCTGCCCCATAGCACCTTCTCCCTGCCCCATAGCACCCTTAGTAACCAGCCCAGCAGCCAGGGCTCAGAAATCCCCTTTCCCAAATCCACTAGCCTTCAGTGACCAAGTACATTTGGATTAGCTCCAGCTGAACCTGAGAACAGACCCCACAACAATGGCGTCAGTGGGTAAAGGCTTCTCTCCTGAAGTTGGAGGAGCGCTGGCCACGATGTGATCCAGGGCCCACACGGTATCTCTTCTGCTCCGCTATTCCCAATATGGCTTCTGCTTAGGGTGCTTCAAGATGTCTGCTGCAGCTCCAGTCATCAAGTCCACACACTTGGCAATGGCTAGGAGGAAGGAAGAAGGTAAAGCAGAAGTGGCTTCCTCCAGTTGTCATTTCCCTTTCGAAGAACCTTCCCAGAAGTCTTTGGGGTCAGCCTCTCTTATCTCAATGGCCAGACCTTAATTATGCACCTAATCTGGCTGTAAGAGTGGCTGGGTAGTAGTCCTCAACTGAGCATATCATTATGTCTAGACTACAGGGCTGTGTGAGAGAGAACAGAAGGGCCTGGGAGTTAGCGGGCAGGCTGCACAGGGGATCTGGCCTGTCTGTGCCAGGGTCTTCTGTGGCAATGATAGAATCCACAGAGTCCTCTGTCTGTGGCTCTCAGCCCTCGTCAGAATGTGGATTAACATCTCCGGAGTCTTCGGCTCACAACCCTTTTCTCCTTTCTGTCTTCTGAGCCTGAGTGAAGGATGGACTTCCTGTTGCAGGTCTGTGGCTTCAGTGATGACTGAGCCATAGAAACAAACACAGATAGTATGACCCAGCACTCTCTCCCACCAGGCACTGTGTATATGAAAGACCAGGAAATCCTCATAACTGTCCTGCAGGCAGAGGGATTATGACCCCATTTTACAGATAAAAAGCAGAGTCTCAGACTAAGGAACTTTCCTAAGAACACATAGCTGGTGAATGCCAGAACAGGATGTCCTGCCTCTCGCCACACCACTGGGCCATCAGGTCACCATTCCACTCTCATTCCCTGTAGCAGACAGTGGTCTGTTGAGACAGTAGAGTCGTCCTGGAGATGTCCCAGCAATGTTTTATTCTAAATTCCTATCTTCACTCCACCTTCCCTTTTCTACTCAGGACCTTCCTCTATCACAGGAAGGCTCCTGGAAGTCACATATGAAGTAGCACCATCCCCTGACCCCCGTGGTGGCTTGGGCCAGTGACACCTCTTATGTATTTTACATTGCTCATAAGTATAACTGACTCTTGGCTCTGTCTTCCTTTGAGGCATCTCCTTTCACACACTTCTGGTGACGTTTATGCGATTGTAGGACTCAAGTCATGACCCAGATGTTCTTCTGATCCAAGACAAGGTCTATAAACAGGAACTCAGTGTGGTTGAACCTACACCCTACACCTGTCTCCACCTAGGTGAATGAAACCCTGGTGTCTAAGGAAAAAGCAGGCTTGTTCTCCCACAGCCCCAAGAGTGGAAGGAGACGCAGCTGAGGCCCACTGCCTGCCACCTGTCTCAGGCTTCAACATACAGTCTAAATATATACTTTGAAAATTGAAAAGTGTTCATGTATAGAATGTGACTGTGGGAGGCACAGCTCTCTTTGAACATGTCTCTTTAAAGACAAAATTGCCAAAGTGTTTTCCTGCCCTTAAGGAGATACTTGAACGTGGTGGCAGATGGAGGATAGAAATTGAAGTGTCTCTCCCAGGCCACCGTACATGGATAAAACAGGCACCATCTATTCCAAGCACTCATTAATAGTTGGTCTCTGAGGCCCTGGCAGCAGCCAGAGGATTTGACTCATTAAAAGAGGTGCTGAGGTGGAGCTGGTGGCTCCTGGGGCCAGTTGCTGCTGCTTAGGCCTAGTGCCACATGTCACCCAGAGGCCTTAAACAGGCACCCCAATTGCTGGCTGGGGTCAGTAAGTGAGGGTGTGTTCTGGAAAGTCTCTGAGCCACTGATGGGGTGAGAAACCCTTGCTGCTTGACACAGTGATTGGTCCCCTTCCTAGGCTGCCCCTCAGGATACACATAGAGAAACAGGTGCAGTGTCAGCAGCTATTGAAAGACCTCCCTCCTTTCAACAGGGTCAGGGCTCTCTGGGTGGCATGGTCAACTACAGGGTGCTACCAGAACTGGACCTGGTAAGATGTCTGAGCTCAGAAGAGGCTGGACAGGCCTGGACTGTGGAAGGGGTTCCTGTCTGACAGGCCCCACCCACAGGTATTCCCTAAGGCTTCCTCTAGAAAAGGAGGGTATTTCTCCTTCCACACTGTCTATTCTTTCTTGATGATTCCAAGATTGCTGGGATGTGTTGCTATTACCCCCATGGTGGAGGGCTCTGTGCTCTTTTCCCAGGCCACTCAAGGCTTGCCTCTCCACCCTGTGCGCCTTGGCATCCCTAGGCCCCCATGGACCTCAGCGCCCCCACCCCGCCCCATGCGTGTACATCCCACGTCAGGCCCTTTCTTCCAGCCCTTGCTGTCCTTGACCTTGACTTTACCGGCTGGGCCAATGATAGTCTTGTCTGAGAGGACTTGTCAGCTGTGCAGTTTCCCACGTGGAGCATTTTCACAACACAAACAGTGACGCTGGGTTCAGAAGCCAATTTGTGTTTTCTTACCTCCCATTAGCAGATAAGCATGTATTCTTTTTTTAATTTTTTTATTTTTATTTTTTGGTCTTTTTGAGACAGGGTCTCCCTGTAGCCCCAGCTATCCTGGAACTCACTATGAAGACCAGACTGGCCTTGAACTCACAGAGATCCACCTGCCTCTGCCTCCCAAGTGCTGGGATTAAAGGCATGCACCACCACACCTGGCCTAGCAGATAAGCATGTATTCTTTACAAAATGCTAAGTTGAATTGTTGAAGCTGATCTAAACTAACTAAGCCAATGTTAATGCAATGTGATCAGTGTCGGAAGGGGTGGGAGGCAATAGCACTCTGCAAATTCTGTTCCTCCTTTCTTCCTTTTCTCTCTCCCTCTGTCCCCCCCAATCTGTCCCTCCCTCACTCCCTCCTTCCCTCCCTTCCTTCCTCTCTTTTTTTCTTATTTCTGTCTCTCTTCCTCCTTCCCTCCCTCCCTCCTTTCTTTTATTGTTTTTATTTTATGTGTGTGAGTATATTGTGTGCATGTAAGCAAGTGTACCCATGCCATACAATGCCCCCGGAGGTCAGAAGAGGGTGTTGGATCCTTGAAACTGGAGTTATAGATGGTTGTTAGGCACCATGTGGGTACTGAGAATCGAACCCCGGTCCTCTGCAAGAGCAGTCAGTGCTCTTAATCACTGAACCATCTCTCCAGCCCCCTCCCGCCTTTCTTAAAGGATACCTGACTTGTCCCAGCAAGGCTCTGAGCTGACTACAGACCTGTATCCACAACAGTGGCATAGAAAATAGCCACAAATCCAAGGGCATAGGAAGAGAAGCAAGATCAGTTCATAGGAGGACTCAAAGTGCACCTCCAGGGTATCAGCAGGCTAGGAGCTCCATAGGGGTCAAGTCCAATGTTAAAGGGGACTTGAGGCAGGAGCTAGGCTGGAATTCCCAAGGGGGAGTGATACTGCCCCTTGAGGGAGTGACAGTTGAGGGAGTGACAGGAAGGGCTTAGGGCTTCAAACAGTAGGTGCCACAGTGTTGGACTGTCCTGGATCCTACAGGACCTTGGGATGTCCCAATGGCTATTCATAGAAGTAGAAGGCCACTTAATCACAATCCGAGCCTGGACTGAACTTTCCTAGGTACATGAATAGAAAATAATTCTAGCTCCATTTCAGTGATTCAAGGAGTTGCCTCTGGGTGCCACTTCTGTGGATGCGAAGGGAGGCTGCGCCACTGTGTTTAAGCTGTGCCAAACTGTGCATGCCATGTTGGGAATAACATGCCACCCAGGACAACATGACTCTTGGTATTTTTTAAATTACATTCATTTATATGTATGTGTGTATGTTGGTGTGCGTGCCATGGCACATGTATGGAGGCCAGAAGACTTGCAGGACTTAGTTCTCTCCTTTTACCATGTGGATCCCAGAGATCAAACACAGGTTGTCAGGTTTAGCTGCAAGTACCCTTACCCGCTCAGCCATCTCGCTAGCTCATTCTTCATATTTGAATCTCCCAAACAACACACTAGGCAGTCTGTATTGTAGTTGTGGCACTTGCTTGATTTTATACCAGAACATGCGCACCTGACTAGTTCTGAGGTTCACAAGTGGCATCATGTCAGAACATGTCCCTGTGGAAGTTTGTCATGTATTATTTCCTCTGGCCCTTGTGCCATAACTAAGGTGTTACACTGACTAAAGTCTCCTAAGTGTAGACCAGTTATGTCATCACTGAACTTTTTTTAGGATAGGAAAGGGGTACTACAAGGAACAGTCTGATTGAACCCCAAACCTAGACCCCAATGCTTTAATTTAGATCTGCAGAAAGACTGCATTTTATTCAAGGCAGAAGAAGGAGCCAAGGCCAGACTTGAAGAAGAGGGGTTCTTCTCACAAGGGCGATGACTGAACCTCTTCTTTTTCTCTTTCCCTTCTGCACTTGCACTGAGCCATGTAACTGGCACACACTATAAGTTAGGATGCTATCAGCCAGAGCGCCCTGGCTGGTGGAATGGAGCAGCCCCCTCCTGTCCTTTACAAAGGGTACAACAGAGATGGGATGGAGAGGGTCAAGTTCTTTGCTGAGCTTCCACTGTCTGCTGTGTGATGTCTGGACAGATAGGGTAGATGTGGTGGGTGTGAGTGTAGGCCTCTTACCTGCCTGCAGTGTACCTAGATACTCTTCTTTCTGGCTTGTTGATATACTCGGGTCACTTGCGTGGGTTTCAGGGCTCCCCACCTGGGCCTGTTACCCCGACTGCTGCCTCCGGCATCATTTGTCCCAGGAGCCAGCCTCTCAACCTTTAGACCCCAGGCAAGGAGCTAAGAATAGCTTCCAGAGTATTCCCCAACACCTATAGCAGATGTGCCCGCAAATTAGCTGCTCCCAGTGGTGGGAAGTGGGGGGAGGAAAGGTCGCAGTGTTTCTAAAAGTATTACATACTTAGTTTGAAAATTACATCATACATTCATGCACAGGTCAACTTTCTGGGAGCCTTTGTAAAAAACAGTGACAAGCCAGGATCTTAAGTATGTCTTTTACAGAGAAGGCTGAAGAGGTTGGAGAAGATTGGACTGCACAGATACATTCACAGGTGAGGTCAGCACACTCCTGTATTGAGAGAGATGGATGTGCAGGCAGACCCCCTGCTCTGCACCTGCCAGACCCTCCATGGTCCTTATCCTTTCTCCTCTCAAGTCCGGCCCTGGGACTTAAGCATCTACCTCAGCCTTATCTCAGAGGTGGGAGCTGGGCCCTGATGAGGTCACCTGTCTTCCTTTCCCATCAAGTACCAAATGACCCAGAGCGGAGCTCAATCGTGAGAATCCGTCTTTTCCACCGTGCAGTGTATGCAGAGGTAAGCATGGTAATGATGTGTTCAAAGCACGTTCGATGTGTGTTTGTCCAGCTACGTTTCCAGAAAATCATTGGTCCACAATCTGGACTTACGCTTTGTTTTTTTAAGAAAGAAAGCTGTGGAAGCCACGGCAGGTTAGAGCCCAGAGTATATAAACAAGGAGTTTTAGTGTCTGGCATGGGGTTACACACCTGTAATCCCAGCACTTGTGAGGTGGAGACAGGAGGATCAGGAGTACAAGGTGGTCCTTGGTTACATAGCAAGTTCAATGTTGCCCAGGCTGTGTGAGCTTCTAGTTCAAACAAAACCAAATAAGGCCAGGGGAGAGCTGAGTGGATAAAGTGCTTGTGCTACAAGCGTGATGATCAGAGTATGATCTCCAGAACTCACATAAAAAAGTTGGGTGTGCTGATGCTCATTTGTAACACAGTGTGGAGAGAAAGAAGGAGACAGGATCACTGGGGCTCACTGTCTAACCAGCCTAAGCAACTGTGAACTCCAAAACCAGTGGCAGACCCTGTTTCAAAAATAAAAATCAAAAAAGGGTAGTAGATGATGTTTGAGGAATGATACCCACAGTTGTCCTCTGGCGTCCTCATGCATGAACATGCATGGACACACACAAACACATGAGAGAAAAGAAAACCAGTGGGAGACATGACTCAGTGGGTAAACTGCTGGCTGAGAAAGCCTGAGGGCCTGAGGGTGGATCCTTAGCACCCATGCAGAGGCAAGGCACACAGTGGTACATGTCTGTAACCCCAGTGCTGGGGAGGCAGAGGCGGGTGGGTCCTGAGGACTTGCTGTCCAGCCAGCCTAGCTGAAATGATGAGCTCCAGGTTCAATGAGAGACCCTGCTTCAAAAATGAGGTAGGGAGCAATAGAGAAAGACACCCAACATTGACCTCTGGCCTATACATGCACATTCATGGGTGAGCACACCAGCACACACATGCACAGACAGGCATACACCATACACACACACACACACACACACACACACATACACACACTTATATTAAAAGGGAAAGAAAAGCAAAACACAAGAATGATTTTCAGATCAAATTGAGTAGAAAGTGGTAGATGTGGATCAGGTTTATTTATATGTACTTCCAGTTCACTCAATTAAAAAATCGTTTTAGTGGGTTATTTAGCAAGTGTTATTTTGTGTGTGTAGGTGTATGTGTGCACATGCATGTGGAGGCCAGAGGTTGGCTTACGTGTCTTTCTCAATCACTCTCCACCTCATATTTTTGAGACAGAGTCTCTCACTGGATCTGGAGCTCATAGGCCAGCAATTCCCAGCAATCCTCCTGTCTCCACTGCCTCAGTGCTAGAATTACAGATGTATGACATATACCCAGCCTTTTAGGTGGGTGCTCAGGAAATCAACTTAGGCCCTCATGCTTGGGAGGTAAGCTCTTTACAGACTAAGCCATTTTCCTAGTCCCAACTGAAGTGTTTTAAAGAATTAACTTGAGAGTGATTTTGTAGACAGAAGGGAAAATTTGCAGGGTTTTTGGTTTCTGAAATTAATGTTAGAAAAATTATAGTTTTCCCTTTTTGACATTTTAACTCAGCTTATAACTTGCATTTTCTGCTTATACTAGTGATAGTTCATTGTGGTACAATACACGTCACATAAATTTACCATTTGCATAATTTTTACTCCTACATCTTGGCTGTATCTAGTAATCTGTAGTGTTATGCACATCTATGCATTTGTTTAAAGCATAGAGATTGGGCCAGTGAGATAGCCTGGCCTAAAACACTTGCCTTGCAAGCCTGGTGACCTGAGTTTGATCCCCAAAACCTGAGGAAGGAGACACTGGACTCCTGGAAGTAGTTCATTGGCCTCCATATGTGTACATGCCCTCCCTCACTAACACACACATCATATGCATACACATATGCTAATAATAATAAATAAAACATAAGGTGTCTTCTGAAAATTTTAGTAAATAACAAGTGAGTTGGAGGCTTTTGGGAGAAAAACCAACCTTGTGAGCCAACATGTGCCCTTCCCAGGGTCCAGAGAGTCAATCTCCATGCTTGTGTGTGTGTGTGTGTGTGTGTGTGTGTGTGTGTGTGTGTGTAAATTCTAAGCCTTCATTGCTATACATCACTGAGAGACACTCAAATTTGAGCTGCCTCGTCCTCCTATTTTTCAAAGCAACGGGATTTACATTTTCAAAAAATCCTTCAGGTAATCACAGACCCCAGAAACTTCTACTCCTCTGAGGTTTAATTAGGAGAAACTGTCTTTCTGGTACTTCGAGACTCTTTCTCTAAATTTCTCAGTGGAAACGAGAGGTTCTAGGCGAAGGAAAGAGAGCAAGCAGGGTCTGTGTGCCTCGTCCCCCTCTCTGTCCCGTCATGGAGAGAATGACGTCTTGCATGTCATGGAAGTCACACTTGGAGTACACCCTGTATCATTAGGACCCAGAGAACGGGAATGATCTACACGCAGATAGTACATTAACAATAGATAATACTGTCTAAATAAACACAGTCTGCCTTCTTTTCTGTCTCTAGACCCAAAAGCTTATCTATAAATACCCTAATGACGCCCAGCCAGCCAATTACCCGCTTCTTGGAAGAGCCCCTTATTAATGGCGTTGCAGTGAGGGAAGAAAAAAAAACATTAATTATTGGACACAGTGGGATCTTTTACGTTCTGTCTAGTCCGGACAGTACCAATTAATGCAACAATTATTATCAACGACCGAGGCAGCATACTGAGAACAGCCACCCCTGGCTGGCTTGATGGAGTGGGAGGAACATGCTCGCTGAGGGAACATCACCCACGCTTGTTTTATGATGCCTGCCTCTTCATCACTATGGAAGCTGCTGGAACAAAGCAGAGGGTGTTGGTTTTTCTTTGAAGCTTCAGGACAGTACCCCTGGGGGGCTGCTAAGGAGGAGGGAAAGGGGAGTTGTCAGGCACTGGACTACTAACAGTGGGATGCTGAGTGAGATCAGGTCAGAGAGAGGCCACTTTCAAAGGAGAGCCACTGACTGGCCCCTGCTCAGGCCTCCAGTCCTTCCTCACCCTCACCAGCCTCCAGTATCATGGTTTTAAGATCTCTCAGTATTTCCTGTTCAGTCTTGCCCCAGGCCATTTGCACAAGTTAGGCCTCACCCCCATCTTTCCCTCCAACATCTGTCACTTTCTGTTTCTATTTTTTGGCACAGCATCTATTATAAGTCATATTTAACACATGTATCTTATTTCATTAATGCCCATCTCTCTCACAAAAATGCATGAGGGCAGGGATTTTATCCTTTTTTTTTTCCCAGAATTTACCAAAGTATTGTGAGCATCACATGGGCTCACAAAATATTTAGGAGGTCAAAGAATAAATCCTCATATAGTAACAATTTCTACTTCAGAATGTCCAGGCCACCAGGCATCAAATGGACTAACCCAGTGACTCTTGCAAATAATGTACAGGAAAACAAGACTCTGCCTAAAACATTCTATTAATAGCAACAATGCCTCTGGTAAGCTCTATATCCAATTGTCTGCCACCATGAAAAGTGATGTGGGTGTCTGAAGAGCCCTTAAAAAGCTGTCCTGGGAAGCAGTGGCCTCCATGATAGTTCACATCCCAGTGCTGTGCTTTATTTGAATTGGCTCAAAACCGAACCCGCAGTACCTAAGGTAGAAAGCAGTTACAGGAATGCTTTTGTTTTTCCCTTCCCAAGGACAAGTGAAGATTTGCTTTTGGGAGGCATTAATTACACAGCACTTTGGAAAATTGGCTCCTTGGAGGCTTATTCCCCAAAGCCCAGACCTGGGCTGGGAGAAGTGGGTGTGCCTAACAAGCGGCCCTTCTAGGGGGAGAGCTCCTAGAAGGCACCCTTAGGAGTGTGAGCTGCTCAGACAGGCTGCACTGAGTCATGACTGAAGGCAGGGAGCATGTTTAACCTCAGTGAACCACAGCAGCCTTGTTAGAATAGGGGTCCAGTCCCATGTGCCCTTGGCTGAGCTAACAGCCTGAAGTTTTCTTTCCTTACTTAAAATTATGTGTATGTGCAGGTGTAAATGTTCACGTGTGTGTACATGCACATGTGTGCGGAAGTCAGAGGTTAACCTAGAGTGTTGTTCCTCAAAAGCCTTACTTTTTTGATTTATGTATTTTTATTTTATGTGTTTGAGTGTCATGTCTGCATAGTAAGTGTATCCATGTCATGCAGTGTGTGCAGAGTATTTTTATTTTATGTGTTTGAGTGTCATGTCTGCATAGTAAGTGTATCCATATGCAGTGTGTGCAGAAGACAGAAGAGGGCGTCAGATCCCCTGAAACTGGAGTTTCGGACAGTTGTTAGCTACCATGTGGGTGCTGGGATTCAAACCCAGGTCTTCTGTAAGAACAACCAGTGCTCTTAACCACTGAGCCATCACTCTAGCCCCAAGAGTCTTATTTTGTAATACAGAGTCTCTCACTGGACCTGGGGCTTGCTGATCTGGTTAGTCTGGCTGTCCTATCTGTCTCCATCTCTCCTGCAATGGGGTTTCAACGGTGTACGCCATTCCCAGCTTTTAAACATGGGTGCTGGCCCCACAAACACTTTATCTATTGAGCCTCTCCCCAGCCTCTCTCCTGAAGTTTTAACCAAAGTGGCACCATGGACACTCAGAGGTAGACTCAGGATCCCTCAAGGCTGCTATAAAGATGTGACTGCAACAAAAAATACCCATCCCAGGTCCCCTAAAAGACCGTCCTCAGGGAGAGAACCCCACAGAACACTCAGATATGGCAGGGACACTCAGGGTGCCCTGGGCAGGACCGTCTTGCCTTCATGTCCTGGAAGTAACAGTAACCTCACCTCATGGTAATCTCACAGCCTTTGCGTGTCTCCAACAGATTTGGTCTCTGATGTACTGGGGCCCTGCATGGGGCTCAGTTGGGCACAGACAGGGTCTGTGATGTCCCCACACACTGTCAGCACTGAGCCTGGCCGGGCCAGCAGAGCTGTGCTCAGTGGAAGTCAATTTCAACACTGTGTTGCACTGACCTTGTAGTCACGCAGAAATGCCTATACTGGGAGAAGCCAGACCATAAATCACAGGCTACAAGTCAGATTGCTGCTGCAAGACTATGTTTGTGTGCATGCATGTGAAGGCCAGAGGTCATCTTCCAGTGTTGTTCCTCAGATGCTGTCCACTTTTTGTTTGAGAGAGCATCTCTCATGGACTTGGAGCTTGCTGGCCAGTGAGCTCCAGAAATCCTCCTGCCTCTGCCTTCTCAACACTGAGATTATAAGCACATACTACCATACCTGGCTTTTGGGTTCTGAGAGACTGAACTCAGATCCTCACACTTGCAAGACAAGTGCTTTACCAACTGAGCTATTCCCTCGGTCCAAGCTGGCAAGACTTTAAATTCAAACAGACCCATTTGGGAACTGCTAATTTCTGTCTCTACTCCTGGCATTTGTAATTGATACAGAAAAGGTTGTCCTCATGTATATTTTCTCAACACTATGAGTGTCTGACTCTTTGGGGTTCCCTCTAGCTGGAATCCCAGTGAGAGACTCTGTCAAAAACTGAGAAAGAGAACAATTGAGGAAGATACCAGGCATCCACCTCTGGCCTCTACATGTGCAGGCAGAGATGAGTGGACACATATATGTGCACACACATGCATTCACCACACATATGCATACTAAATAAGTAACTAAACAAACAGTCCTAAAATCTTTCTAGCAGGCCTGACTACCCTGAACAGAAGGGAACGCGACAGCTCCTCATTGAGTGCTAAAAAGGCTTGTGACAATCCATCCAGGGGAGCATGGGGTTCACTTCCACTGTCTTAAGAGGTGGCCACTCCACACCAAAGTGACTAATTGGCTCCAATTAAAACAGCCTATGACTGAGAAATCTACAGTGTAACAGAAGGATTATAAAGCATTCCATTGTCTTATAATGACTGCCCAATGAAATGATACTATTTTAGCTCTATTAGGCCAAACACAATAGTAGGAGAAAAGTTTCCCCTTCCTACATTCTCCTGCCCCTCCTCTCCCCTGTGGCTATTAGAAACTTTAAGTGGCATTGTATTTTAAATATGTCACATTCTGATCTTATTAGACTGTGCCAAGCAAGGTCATTGGAGGTCCCTTCAGAACACGAGCACCCAGGAATCCAGTTGTTCCTGTCAACTCTAAGCCAGTGTCCCTGCCCGAGGCCCTCTCTGGGCCTATATTAGCCTGGGGTAGGGCTGGAGCACAAGGAGAGAGAATGTGCATTTATTTCTTGTTCTTTTTCTCTCAGATCTAACAGGAGGCAAAATGTCACTGTAGAGATCATTGATTTTCACCTTAAAGATGTAATTTCTTGAGATTGCCTTTCCAGATGAAGACAAATTTTTGTCTAGTTCAGGGTTCCTTTGAGAAGGAATTCAGTGTCATACATCACAACCCAGAATAAAGATGGCTGCCTGGCATAAGGTGTTCTTCTGAGTGGTGAGCATTAGCAACCCAGGGGCAAAGGCCCTGGGATCTTTGTCTCTTGGAAGATTGGGAGTAGACCAGGCTTGAATTCTCCTGAGGGCCTAGGAACTAACCTGCTGCCCTGCACACCACAAGGCAGTCAGGCTCTAGGTACCAATATGGAACTAGCAGTTACTAACTCAGACCCATAGCTGCAGACATTTAACACCATCCGATCTCTGTTCCCAGTGTCCAACCCTTGACTTTCATTTCAAAACATGCCTTTGAAATGCATGAAAATGCAACTGAAACATGAAATGATACCATCTCTGCCACTTCTGTTTTTCCTATTGGTCCATAATGACAGCTGAATATGAGGTTCTAACTTTTGCATAAGTGACAGGCTGGAGACCTTTGCATCTGACTTTGCATGGACCCAGACTCCTAGACCTTGGCATCAGACTTAGTGTGACACCTAATTCTCTGGACCCAGTCCTTCTTTCCCTCTAGCCCAATGGCCATAGGTTAGTGATGCCAGCTCTTGGTGCCTGGGTTTTCCTCCCTGTAAGATGTTCATGATGGTGACACTCGCCTGTGTGGAGTTGCTGGGAGTATGAATGGTTTAATATGGGAAAGGACAAGTGAGGCTGAGCTGTTATTGTGAGCCAATAAGGGTGAATGACAGCCTCTTTTTTCAGCTGACAAATGACTCAGAAAGGTCCCACATTGCCCTTCTGGCTGGATAAGAGGCAGGTCCTCAGTGGCTGCGATGTAACATACCTGTTTTTGGCAAATGCAAGCAGTTCAGGGAGTAGCCCATTTTCTTGCACTTCATCGAAGTTGTTGCAATGGGTTTCATCAACCCACATCCTTGGCCTATGGCCAAGAGGAAGAATCACAGCCACTGCAAGCCACCATCTCCAAGGCGCAGCTCTACCGGGGATGGGGAGAGTGCTGATGCTTCACAATGCCATCCTGCCCGTGTGGAGAGAGATGCAACATCAGAGATCTTCTTATTCCTCCTCCTCCTCCTCCTCCTTCTCCTCCTCCTCCTCCTCTTTCTGTTTTGCCTATATCTTTCTTTGGTATATATTCATATATATGGTACTTGATGAAACTTTTACAACAACTTTATTGAGAATTTCATACATGTATATAAGGTGTTTTGATCAAATCCATGCCCACCCCTCCCCTCCAACATTCCTCCCTCTGAAGAGGTAACCCTAAAATCTTTTAAGGATTAGATAGATACAAGTTCCCAAAACCTTTCAACATTTTTGGCCTTTGGAACAGAGTATGTTGCTAACAGGCCCAAGGACATTTTGACTTTTAGCCAAGAAACTGGATACTTTTCTTTGGGGTCTTTTTACCCTAACTGCCTAGCCAATTCCTACCTCCTAGTCTTATCATGCCATCCTTTGAAGAGGTTACCCAAATTGCCAATAGGGAATTGGGACTCAGACCACTCTGGCTTCTTCCATGCTGAACAAGGACGCAGGGTGAGGCAATTGGAGTACCCCTTCTGTGGGCTATCTAAAAGACTCCCAAATTGCATAACTCTTATCTCCAAGGGGAAAAGAGTGATGGATTCAGGATTTGATTTCAGGTATTTTGGTAGCTGTTGGAGTGGTTAGAATCAGTGTCAGTTCCCTCTCAAAGGCTTCTAGATGGGGGAGAAAACAAATTTATCCATCATTTTAGAACAATAGCTGGTTGTCTCCCTTAGCTACAGGTGGGCACTACAGTATTGCAGATCAAGATTCGAAGTCTTACACCTGAGCAGAGCTTTCTGGTTAGGAACAAAATCATCAATGAGAAATAATTATCTAAATAACTTTTTTTTGGTCTTTTTGAGACAGGGTCTCCCTGTAGCCCCAGCTGTCCCGGAACTCACTATGTAGACCAGGCTGGCCTTGAACTCACAGAGATCTGCCTCCCTAGTGCTGGGATTAAAGGTATGCGCCACCACGCCTGGCTTAAATAATTTTTCAATTTAAAAAACAATATAGACTTAAGCCTAATGTCTGGGAAGTATAATCCCTTGAACTCTTAAATATACTGATGACTTTACTCTGGTTATACTTTCCTTTTGGGTGTTTAAGACCATACAGTTGGCCCAAATAAATCAATTTATTTTTACACTTAAGGTCATTTGAGGATCTGTTCCTCAGGGGTCACATGGCTGGGAGGAGCTCCAGTTCCATTTATGTGAAGATAAGTCAAAGGTCCTACTTGACCATGTCTGGCTTCACTTGGAAGCATGAATGAGATGCTTCCTCTGAGTTGACCCTCCTCTTTGTAGACTGGCCACTGGTTCAAATCCATCTCGTGTGGTTTCCATGTCCTCCCTGAACAAGAGGACAGGTGACTCACCACAGTTACAGGATATTTTGAGAGATGTTCCATAGTCCCCTGGAACTTAGTCGGCCTTGGAGGGCAAGGGGCAAAAGTTGTCCTTTAAGTCCCTTAGTATAGGCCTCAAAGTATGTCTGTTAAACGTCCAAGAAGGTTAGGTCCATGAGTCTGGTACTTTTAATTACCATGTGTCATGTAGATAAAGCTTGGGCAAAGACCAAGTGTTCTCAAATAATCCTTGACTAGACATATATTATATTTCTTGATCTAGTTGTATGTATAATTTGTCAGTAGGTTGTTGGGCTAATATGTTTCCTTCTGTTTTTTT
>NW_008332149.1:6045930-6075175 GCF_000622305.1 Nannospalax galili | reverse complement strand
GTCATTTATTTTCTGTCTACTTTGGAAAATATCTCCATTTCCATATCCTTTTAACATCTTTTACATTCTCATTTTCTTTTTTTTCAAAAAATAATTATGAGACATAATAGCATTAACAAATTTTCCATCTGTTGTGAGACTTCTTTTCCTGGGGATGCTAAGCAATGCTTATCCCCTTTTAAGGTTCTAGTGTCAAGCCAATGTTTGATCCAAATTTTACGGGGAACCAATGAATATATTGAGCTTACTTGCTGAGATAACTGAGGGGTTGCTGAGGTGTTTGTATGACCTGAGGGTATACACACTGCAAAGCCTTTACCTAGCATGAAGACCCCATGTTCTTCTTGTGATCCCTCAGGGGACATTGGCTGTATCACCAAGGGGTGAGTGGTTTTGTTGTGTGTGTATGGGAGGATGGTGTGGTGAAGGCAAGCCTGGGTTTCCTGATGAATGTAAGGCCATTGGAAAATTGGTGACAGGTACATGATGCAGTGAAGCTCTTGCTCTGGGGAAATCCCCAGTTCTGAACAGAGGACCAGAGGGTCCCAAGCACCCAAATGGTCAGGAGAAGGGGCCAGGCACTCTTGTCTGTGAGAACTTCTACTTTGGGAAGACATTCTCTTTGGATTTCTGTGCCACCAAATCAGTTGGAGGGCTGGGGTTCTGTATTTAAATGAGGCGCCAATAATACAGGGAACCTGTGAGGTTCAATCCCCTTTCAGAATGAGGTTAAGCATGAAGAAAAAAATGGGTAGCTAGAAGCTGAGATGGCTCAATCAGTAAAGTGCTTGTATGCAAGCATGAGGGCCTTAGTTTGCTCCCCAGCATCCCATAAAAAGCTGGGCATGGTGGCACTCACCTGCAGTCTAAGCACTAGGGAGGCAGAGACAGGTGGATCCCTGGTTTCCACTGGCCGACTAGTCTAGCTTATTTGGTGATCCCCACAACAGTGAGAGACTGCCTCAAAAAGCAAGGCAGATGGCACCTGAGGAATAATGACACTTGAGGTTGACTTCTGGGTTCCTCCTGCATACAGATACATATGCACACACAGAAACATACACACATAGAACAAGTGATTTAAAGATGTGTAGATAGCCAAGTAGTTAATGATCTGATCCAGTGCAAGTTCAGTTGTCAGTGCTGGTAGCCAGTGGGACAAACTGAGTGAAGTGAGTGTCAAGAGTAGAGGGTGGAGCCCAGCGCTCCTGCATTCCGATTTTGTCTGACTGGTTTTGACTGTGTGGTTTTGAACAAGTCACCCCTCTCCGAGGCTGGTGTGTATATGCAATAGAAGATGCTGCCAATCACATGGGGCTGCCAGAGGAAGCAGACCTCCTGAATAATCCTGTGTAGATCCGTAGACTGGCCCCACCTGGGCTGTGGCCTCTTGCTTCTTTCTTCTTTTTCTCTGGATTGCTGCTTACCTGTTGCCTTCTCCATGATGCCCTTTATGACCACACAGAGCGCTCCAGGCTTGCTCTGCCCCCTCCAGTTGCTTTCCGTCTCTTCCCTGGCTTTGGGGCCTCTCCCCTCATGATAGTGTGTGATTCTTTGCTTTGTTTTAATTCCTTAGCTGTTGACTACTGGCTTCCCTAGAATAAGAAGGAGGGCCCTGACAGAGGGGGTTGGGGGATTGTTAGTGAGCAAGAAAACTTACAACAGCTAGCTTCAGTGCTGGTGTGCATCAAGCTAGTTCCCACTTCCCCTCACTTGTGTCACCAAGAGTTTGTAGTAGGGGGTTCGCTGAGCCATGGCGTGAGGGAGGGGACAATCTACAATGGGCATGAATTCCATAGTGTGAGTTGATGTTCTGGGACGGCATGTGGAGCAGATGGTGTCACCCCAACCACAAGTCTACGTTCCCCACCTGCTTTATTCTCCAGATAGAGTTTATAGTGTTTGATTTTGTCTATTATTATTACTATTTGTAACTATCAGATGAAGAGATTGCAAAGTTTACTACAGTCCAGGCAGCCCTGAAAAACAAATGAGGAAAGAAAAATACAGAGCTTTCAGTCTCTCAGGTTACAAAGCAGATGATATCATGTCTAATGCGGATTGAAGCAGCCGCGGGTGAGTTCATGCCTTAACGTGCAAACTGACCAAATGAGTCAGTCTGGATGGGAAAGTTTGCGTCTTTGGACTTGGTGTCTTCCTTCTAAAAATGAGAATTCTGTTTCTTTTTATCCTGTGAGGTTACATAAGGACATTTCTTCTTGAAATAATCATACTGAAAAAGAATCAATGTTTCCTCATGAATGAGAACTATGGCCCTAGTGGTTCTCTTTTCACCTTGAGCACTAGGAAGCTCAATGTGGATTTCCATTTTTAATAATAATATCAGCTCTCAGGGTGCAGTAGCTCCCCTATTTTTTATGTTTTGAAATGAAGTAGGAATAAATGAAGAAATACATTCTGGAAATGTGGTTTTTGTATAAAAATTGTGTGGCTGAGTTTTCTGACTGGGAAGTAATGGATAGTGACACTTGTTCATTTCTGACCCTGTGCATGACTGCCCCTGGTCTGGTCTCAGTTTTCCCAGCTATCCAAGGAGTTTGGACTAAGGAGGGTGCCTGTAGGTTGAACACGCTTCCCCTCTTAGATCCAACCAGCATGAAACCTCAGATTTCTCCCTGTATCTGGACTTCCATTGCAGGTACTTTTGTTTCAAACATTTAGCTTTAGGCTACATTGTCCGTTCTTCAGAATTATACTGCTGGGGTGATCTGAGAGCATGAAATGGACCATCACAAAGCTACTGTGGTTAAAGGTGGGGGTGTGGGTGGAGAATCCTGACTTCTTCACATAGGGCCAGGGTACCTCTGGACAGCCCTAGGGTTCCAACTGCAGCTCTACAGGTCATGTGGACAACATAATTCAATTCACTTTCTGAAATCTAACTGTTGTCAACTGGACCTATGTGATCAACTTCTCATGGGCCCACGGGAGTCACAGGCATCTTCTCAGTGGGTGTAGGAACTCAAAACTTACTTTAGATTTCTGGAGTCCTGCTTCCTGTGTCCTTGGGACAGCCCTCTGTTGTTGCTTGGTCATCTTTTGGGAGACAGAGATGTTCTGGGACTGCACAGCTGAGTTTCCTTGTCTTTGTCCTCTGGGTTATCTGTGACTACCAGGTGGGGCTTCTGGGTTTATAATCACTGTTTTCCAACTTTGCAACAGCAAATTGATTTCTTTTCAATATTATGGGACATTTAAACAGTAGCTTGAGTATCCAATTTACACTTTATGGACTTCGGTAGGCATGGGCACATTAGAAGAAGAGTTCCCAAAACCATATGAAAGAAGGATGAAAAACATTGTGGAGTTTTTGCTGGGAAAACTGATTTTCTTTTCTTTTTTTCTTTCCCTGATTGAAATACTGCTTTAAAGCATTGGCAGGCTTACAGAAGTGAAATGAAAAACAAATCCCACAAAAATCCTGGAGGACCGTAAAAATAACAAATAAAGCGGTGCAAAACGCTTTGATTTCAGTAATATTTGCAGTAACATTGGTGCATTCCATGCAGAGTGAATTTATCTAGGAGGAGGCCCTCCATACTGTGGCATAAAAGTTCACAGCAAGTTTTGGTAGTTGGGGTTATGATTGGATGATACAAAATCGGGCATGTACTGAAAAGGATAAGGGCTCGCAGAGTGGGCAGGGCCTGGTTTCAAATCCCTTCCTCTCTTGGTGTCCCCCTGGCTTTCTCATCTGGGGGCTGTCCTCTCAAGGCCACAGTTTTGCTCTATACAAAATGCAAGGAATAATGGGCAGTTGTAAAGATTCCTGAGTCAATACAAATACCAGCTGCTAGTGGGGTGTGGATAGACATCTGGACTTGTTTGGCTAAAGTGGGTGATTCTGTATTGATGTGGTCCTGAGTTTTCTGAGACATCTCTAGAGTTACAAAGGGCTTGGTATTCCAGCCGCACAAAAATCTACAGTTGTTTCCTTGGCTTTTAAAAACAGATTGTAAGACCCATTCACATTTACTAGAGAAAGCTTTCAAGCTAAAGATAGTAAGGTGGGAGGTGTGGCTCCGTGGTAGAGTGCTCATCTAGCAAGACTGAGAGTCCATCTCCAGCACATCCAAATCAAACCAAACCCCTCTGAAAATGATATTAGCCAGACAAAATCACCCACAATTCCAGCAAAAGATTGGCTTTTCTATGAATATAAATAAATATAATTTTTTAAATTTAACAAAACAAGTCATTACAATTTCCTTCCCCAAAATTGGGTTTCTTCATTGAGATTTTCAAATGTTTTAGAATATGAATGCAGATTTTCTTCTTATAACTCCTTCCCTCCTCCTCTCCCTTCCTCCCTCCCTCTCCCCAATTTCCTTCCCTCCCTTCCTCCTTTCCTCCCTCTCCCCCTCCCTTCCTCCTTTCCTCCCTCTCCCCCCCCCTCCCTCCTTCCTTGCCGCCTGCCTTTAGCTGGAGATGACCTTGAGGACCTTGAACTTCTGATCTTGCTGCTTCCATCTCTTGAGTACTAGGGTTATATGCATCTGCCACTACATCCAGGGTCAAACCGAGGGCTTAATTCATGCTAGGCAGGCAAACAGTCTACCACTGAACTACATCCCTAGCCCCCTCCTCTTGTGATTTCTGGACATTATTTTTACTGGCATGAGAGAACCTGGTCATCACCACACATTTAGAATGTAAAGGCAGAAGAAGAAATGAAATACCACCACACTTTCATTTCAGAGGCATAATGGATGCTGACATTTAGTGGCATATTCTTCTCACTTTTTCAATTAATACATAAATTAAAAACTTACCCTGGCATCTTCCTTAATGATTAATACGTAGATTACTTTCTTTTGTCTGATACTGCTTTGAGAATATTTTTCTCTGTCATTAGTTTTCCTTCTACATTAATTTTAATAGTTGCTATTATTATATGTCAGTTTATTTTTATTAATTTACCAATGTTAGGTAGAGTTCAGTCTTTTGTTATCATAATTTTGATGTGAACATTCTAGTATCTAAATCTGTGATACATCAACGATGAATTATTTTTGTTTTGATTTTTTTGTTTGGTGGTTTGTTTTTTGAGACAGGGTCTCCTTGCTGCCCCAGCTGGTCTGGAATTTGCTATGTAGACCAGGCTGTCCTCCATCTCTGTAGTGGAAGAGATCCACTTGCCTCTGCCTCAGAGTGCTGGGATTAAAGACGAGCACCACTATGCCTGGCTAATAATGGATTCTTAAAATTAAATTTCTGGAAGTGAAATTTCAAGTGGACCGAACTTTCAAATTATTAGATCTTTTGCCAAGTAGTAAAGATGTAATAATTTATAAGTTTTCTGCTAGTCTATAGAATGTAATTATTTCCTTATACTTCTTTGATTATCATCAAATATCATGAGGAAAATTTTGTCAAAAATCATTTTAATTTTTCAAGTTAGCCTTTCCTCTCTTTTCTCCTTTCATTTTCCTCATTTCCTGTTTGTTGTTGGTCTTTTGTTTTCTGACAGGGTCATCCTCCAACCCTCCTGCCTCAGCTCCCCCCTCCGCAGTGATGGCAATGTCTAATAACAGTGGATTCCTTCCATTTTGAATTATCTGCCCATGTTCTTTAATTTTTTTCCTTTTCCTTCAAAATTGTTGTGGTTAAAACATACAGAAAGCAAACAAGGCCCTCTGTTAAGAGTAGAGATCAAATAATTCTGAAAACTGTACACAACTATGGGAACAACTCTTGGATTAAAAAATAAAACATTCCAGACATCTGGAAAAGGCTAGAACCACTGCACATGTATTTGTCCATTCTTGCATGATTACCACATTCAGAACCACCACAGATCTAGAAGTTAATCTAACAAAAGCTGTAACAGACCTCTGTACTGAAAAACAAAGATACAATATAGGAAGTAAAAAGGCATAATGAAATGGAAGATTGTAGACTGAGTAACTCTATTGTAAAATATTGGTTCTCCTCAAATTCATCCATAGATTAAATGAACTGCTAATGAATCCTAGAAAGCTTTTTTGTATTTATTTATTTATTTATTTATTTATTTATTTATTTATTTATTTATTTATTTATGTGTATTGCCTGCATGTGTGTAAGTGCACCTGTATCCTGCAATGCCCTTGGAGGACAGAAGAAGGTGTTGGATCCCCTGGAACTGGAGTTAGGATGGTTGTTAGCCACCATGTGGGTGCTGAAATTCAAACCCAGGTCTTCTGCAATAACAGCTGAGCCATCTCTCCAAGGTGGTTCTAAAACTTGTGTGGAAGTCAAAGGACTAACTAAAGCTAAGAAAATCCCAAGAAATCTAAGAGTAAAGCACTTACTGAAAATCAAATATAAAGATAGAAATTTAGGCAAAAGTTTATTAAGCATAAAACACTTAGATGGACACTTCATAAAAAAGATATTCAATAAACGTATAAAATGGTTTTAAGTTCACTTGATGGAATGACTAAAATACAGAAATAACAAGTGTTAAAAGAAGGTGGAGCAGTCTGACCATCATATGCTGCTGACAAGACTTGATGGAATCACCTTAGGAAAGTAGAAGTATCTATTACATTGAAATCCAGATAATGTCTACCTACCATGTAGTAATTCTTCTTTGGGACAGGACTCAGTAGAATGCACACATATGCTCACTTAAGACATAGTCCAATGGTAACCACAGTATTCTCTGAAGTCCACATTCACTAATGGAATGCCTCTCAGCCTAGGATGGATGGAATGCAGCATAGTCACACAGGGGAGATTCTGACAGAATGAACACATCATGATACCTGCAAAGCATAGTGTTCCCCCCTCCAAAGACACCAGGCTTGAAAGTTGACATGTATGATGTCATCTGAAGTTCAAATATAGTCCAAACCAGCCTATGGCATTAGCAGTCAGTCGCTGGCTACCCTGTCGGGTACAATGTAGCTGTAAGGGTCACCAGGAGGCTCTAGTCTAGCATGTTCTGTTGCTTAGGCAATGAGTATATGAATTTTTTTTTAATTCATTGAACTGTACACTTATTGCATAGTTGTTTGGTTTTTTTTTTTTTTTTTTTTTGGTTTTTTCGAGACAGGGGCCCCCTGTAGCCCCACCTGTCCTGGAACTCACTGTAGACGAGGCTGGCCTTTAACTCACAGAGATCCGCCTGCCTCTGCCTCCCAAGTGCTGGGATTAAAGGCGTGCGCCACCATGCCTGGCTTATTGCATAGTTTTAATTTAGCATATTATTTCGTTTTATTCCTAGGAGAGGAAATAAAATCCTCAGCAACCAGAACTATGTTATATTTCTACTTTGTAATGCTGTAATTCCTTTTATGGGAGGCAACATTATAAGATTTTTTTGTTACCAAAAATGAAAATATAAGTATCAGGATACTTCATATTTTAGCTAATATGCCTCATCTTCAGGGGACCCTTCACATCGAAAGACATGGTTTTTAATTTTAACAATGTTCTTTTCCTTTTTGTTCAGTACATGGTCATGTCGCTCATCTTTTTGCCTCTGTTGACATTCCTAATAAATGTAAAATGTATCTATTGAATGTCTCTCCTTTTTTGACTTTTTGAGATATAGTAGGTTAGGGAAAGTGGGGGGTGGACCTGGGAAGTATTGGGGGAGGGGGTGAATATGAACAAAATATATTGTGTGAAATTCTCAAAAAATGACTGCAACCGAGGAAAAAAAATAAAAAATATACAGAAAAAAAATCCACCCATCTACTCTTCTATGATCAAACCACAATTAATGAGTCTTGTCACATTTTCCTCCATTGTCGAAGTAAATATACTTCAATAAAATGTTCATCTCTATGTTCTGGGAACTGTCTTGACTTTAATTTGGATTATAGCCATTGAACATTGTAAAAGAATTCATACTCCTAACGTTTGCCTTCAATCCAGCAATTGTGTTGCTCCTCATTTAATGGAATTTCCTGACATTGGGTGCTGGTCGTAAGTGGTCACCTGCCCTAGAAACACAATGGAAGAACAATGTCTGAAGGTCTTACAGCGCTGGCTCCTTTGGGAGCCTCCTTACTGGTGAGTTTCTCTCTTCTGGTGTCTTTTCTCCTCAGCATCTCTGCTGAGATGCTCAGAGCAGAAGCTAAGATGGCTCTGTCCCTGTGGTACATCCCTAGGGAGCCCACAGTTTTCTCATCCTGCCGAAGACAGTGTGGTCAACTCTCAGGAAACCATCCCTGTGGCCCTGGTTCGCACAAGCCCACAGGTGTTAATGCTGCAGTGGCGATCAGGAGGTATTTATTGCCCTGTCAGCCCAGCCTTTTCGGGTGCTGCATGGGGTGCTCTGTGAAGCCTCCAAGGAGATGGGGCTGAAATCTACAACTCAATGACAAAGAGAAAGGCCAAGTAAAGGAATGCCCAGGCAAAAAGTGATGGCTGGTGTGGCTTACAGGGAATGGGATGGTACCTGCTGTTCCCCCACATTAGCGCACGCGCGCGTGTGTGCATCTCTGTGTGTGTGTGTGTGTATGTGAGAGAGAGAGAGAGAGAGAGAGAGAGAGAGAGAGAGAGAGAGAGACAAATGCCGAGGCAGGCATTTCATGGTGCAGGATTTCATCCTGATAAACTATTTTCAGAGATTGAAAGCACTAATAGGGCTATGAGATGGCCCAGTGAGTACAGGTGCCTGCTGCCAAGGCTGTCTTCCCGTACCCAGGACCTACATGGCAGAGGAGAGACTCGATTCCCATAGGTTGTCTTCTAATCTCCTCCATATGTATGCTGTGACATATGGCTCCTCCTAAAATAAAGAAAATGCAGTAAAAAAGAGAGCATCTTTGGAAATCTCCAACTATCAGTGGTCACATCTGTGAATGGCCAATCATCTAACACTATAGTGGCCCAAGTGGGTGGCTTGGGATCCCCATACCTTAACAGGCGGCATCTTCCAGCATCATCCAGTTTGCCAAGAGGCTCCCCACTCCTTCTCTGGGAGCTGTGCTTGCAGAGAACATTCCAGTGTGTGCTCAGTGTGCAACATTCAGAGTGAGCACTTGGATCTGTGGAGTCAAGTCATATGGCTCTGCACGTTATGGAACTATCTTTTTTTTCTGTTTCTTTACGTCCTGTTTAGGTCAGAAAGGGGTGTCCAGTGCCTTCCTGATTCCATGGGGTAGGTCAGCATTCCTGGTGGAAGCTTGTCTACCTTTGAGTAGTAGGATGAAGACCTAATCAGGAGTCAGTCGTGGAGTGCAGGCCTGCCTGGGCTGCTTCTCCATTCATACAGGTCAGTGAGAACTGCTGGAATTTTAGGAGCAAGGCAATGTGGATTTTTTTTCTTCGAAAATACCAGTTATGAAAAAATATTAACTTTTTGTCACTACTCGACTTCATGAACTTGAACTCCAATAATTAATGAACCCAGAAATTATGTTATAATCTCATGACTCAGTCAACTACCAACTAGTCCATTAACTTGCTTCAGATTAGCAGAAGTCCTTACTTTCACTCCTCAGGCAAATGCTGCTGAAAGCATCAACAGAGAGAAAGAGGGAAAGTGAAAACTACCCTAGATGGCCCAGGAACGTGCTTACCTCTCAAGCATGAGGGCCTGAGTTAGATCCTCAGCACCACCCATGTAAAAACCGAACAGGTTCTAATGCATGCTTATAATCCCAGCATGGAAGGTAGAGACGGGGATTCCTGGGACTTGCTGGCCAGCCACACTAGCGAAATCAGCAAGCTCCAGGTTCAATGTGAGACCTTACATCAAAAACTGAGGTGAAGAGAATTGAGGACAACTAATGCTAACCTCTGGCCTCTCTACCCACATGCATACACATGTGCATACACGTACACATATGATCATTGTGAGTGGCACTAAATCTTGCCTATTGCCTCATTTTGCAACTGATTTACCACAGAGAGCAATCCAGGAAGGTCTGTTGCCCAAAGGTTGCCAGGACATGAGGGCTCCACTGAGGTACTGTTACAGCTCAGCATGGCTTTGCTTTTCACAAGTTTCAGTGGCATCAGAGGATGACTTTGTGGGAGCCCTGTGACCTGTCAACATGGGTTTCAGTCCAGAACTAAAGATGGTCTTGACCTGTGGTTGGCTCTCCTTGACTAGAATAAGAGCCAAGACCCCCTTCCCCCATTTCAGGTGTGTCCTTTTCATTGGAGGTTATTTCTGATCATCTGATGGATAAAGTGCATCTGTGGACAAGAGTGGCAAATTGGAACAGCAGGCACCAGGCAGGAACTAGAAGTTCAAGTTCATTGGCATTCATTGTTAAAAGAATACAATGCTGATGGGTGATAGAAACTCTCTGGCAGGTGTGTGATGCATCCTGAGACTCCAAATGAAATATTCTGATAGGAAATTTTTACATCTGTGCTGTGCAATACAGTGACCACTAGTCACATGGGGCTTGTGTGCCTAAGGAATGCATTTAAAATTTTACTTAATTTAATCAAAATAGCCGAGGCACTGTATTGGAAAGCAAGGCTCTGCCTTCTAAACCCAGGCGAAGCCCCAAATTTTCTGGAGGAATGTTAGAAAAACCACATGAAGTTCCTTCCTAGAGTTAGTTGAAGATGTGATCATTGGATCTTATCTAGAAGGTTCCATGGAGACCCCTGGCAGCAGTGGGAGCAGGGGTAGGGTAAGGTGAGGAGGGTTAGGGGGTGGGGGGTGGGGGAGGGGTGGATTCTATTTTCAAGATCCAGAGAAACTGAGTTTCGCTCAGGCCAATCGATTTTAACTTCAGGGTAGTGGGACGCATGGGCCACCCAGCTCCTCCATCGGCATCAGTCATTAGGAAGGTGAAATCTGGGACTCACCTTCATAGATGTAGAGTTCCACCGTGTTCATTCTCTTCACTAGGTTCTTTCTGGGCTCTGTCTCCTCCCTCCATGCACGGACAGCAGACTTGTCTGAAAATCCCTCTAATCATTTCAGATTGTCTGGAAGGAAACTAGTAGAGACCGGGCACTCATCCTCCAAATTCCCCCAGGTGGAATCTGGGACTCACCCCCACAGATGCTCCATCAGCAGGGGCTACAACTTCCCAGAGGCCCCTGTGGTCTCCATGGGCTGGGCTGTGGCATATTCTAGCAATTTCTATAAACAACTGGAGTCTACACTCAGTTACATGAGTAGTCTGTGTGTCACCAATTCTGCAGAGCTTTATCCATGTTACATGGTAAGAAGGCAGAGCAGAAGGGCTCCTCCCCCAGAGTTCAGAACAACTGTGCACCAGGCTTGCCCAGGCACCAGCAGTCTTCTGGGCAGAATAATGAGGGCAGAAGAGACTAATGTCTTTTTGTTGATCTTTAGCTTGTTAGCACCCGCCGTATTGCCTTTCTCTGTCCCACATGGCTTGATGTTGAGGTGTATCCCATAATCATTTTACCTGGCTAGCATATGTCCAGTTTCTCAGCTACATTCAACTTTAGGAAAGATAGCAACAAGGGGCCACTGAGGTGAGTCAAAACAGACCGAGCTCCAGCTCCCATGTGCTGCACAGAGAGGCCTCACTTCCGGACACCTCAGTACTGGAGAATAGGTGTGTGTGTTTCCCTTGCCATATGCACACACCTTATAACGCAGAGCTAAGGACTTGGAAGTTCTACAAAATGTCACGGGCAGGGGACAGAGGACAGCTGAGTTGGTAAAGGTTTGCCTTACAAGTGTGAGAACCTGAGTGTGATTTCCAGATCACATGTTAAAACAAACAACAACAACAACAACAACAACAACAAAAAAACCAGGTGTGATGGTGTAGGATTGTAATCCCAGAGCTGAGAAGGTAGAGGCAGGAGGGTCCCTGGAACTTACTGGCCAGCCAGTCCAGTTGAAACAGAGAGTTCTGGGCCAGCAAGAGATCCTGTCTTCAAAAACAAGGTGGACAGTGCCTGAGGACTGGTACGTGAGATTGTGTCCACACACACACACACACACACACACACACACACACACACGCGCGCACAAGAAGGATTATTTTCAGGTTTAGCCTTCTGATAGCCTAGAGGGAGAGTGTCCTGGGGCTCCCTCACTTTTTCCTTTCCTTGTGCATGATCATGATACATGGCAGGTGAGGGAGGAAAAGGTCAAGGATAGTTACAGGAGAGGCGATAGCAAGGGGGGCATTCTGCTCATTGGGAAAGCGTGTGACATGTTTGTAACTGAGGCTCCAAATCCCTACTGCGGTCACTCTTTGGGGTTTAGTGTTTGTTTTTTTCCCAGTCATGGGAACAGCCCTCTTCACACATCTCTCCTCCCGGTCGCCCCCATCAGAAGCCCAGGGTTTGGGGGAATCATCAATGCTAGCTCACTCTTGTAGTTATTGCTAGATGTGTTCATCTGCTTCAGAACTTCTCATAGGAGGGACGATTGCAAGACCTGGGAACCTCCGCTTCTACCCCTAACTGCACCGCCAGCATGCAGACGCCACTGACGACATAGACCATCCTCTGTTATTTGGCTTCAAACGAAACACACCAGGCTTTCCACTGTTTCCCACCCAAATTACAGAGAAACTGTTAGAAAAATCAGGCCACGATTACCCCAGAGGGAAAAATGTGTTTTGAGTAGAGTGAAGGCATTTGTTGAGTGACATTAATTATACTCGTTTAGGTTTGACATTATTAATTAACCTTCTCAGTTGTTTATATTGTAGCCTCTTATTAAAACAATATGATTAAAACAAATAATTAAAGAATATTGCTACCTCCATAAGTGTGGGTATCATTTCAGGCTTAAAAAGACTTCTATCTACAATCTTATTTGATGTGCACACTGATTTTTATAAAGTTAATATGGCAAGACGTCGCCTTTTTTCTTCATTTTTATTGTGATAAAATACGCATAATATGAAATTTAATATTGTTATGCATATAATTCATTATATGCATATAATTTTATGCATGTAATATGGCATTAAATAGCTCCACGTTTCCTTGCCCCCAGAGCCTGATAACTTCTAATGCATTCTGTTTCCATAAGTTTGACTGTTTCAGGTACCTCATGCATGAATTATGTAGTGATTGTACCTGGCTTCCCTCACTTAGTATGTCTTCAGTGTTCATCTGTGTTGTACTATGTATTAGAATTTCAATCCATCTTAAGACTGAGTACTATTCCATTGTATATGTACATATGTTCTTTCTCAATATGTCTGTCCATGGACATCTGGTTATTTTTCTACCGTTTATCTATTGTCAATATTGCTGCTGTGAGCATTGGTAAACCATGTTCTTATCTGATAAATGTAGCTAATGGAGCCACATAGCCATGAAGTGGAGCAGGGGCTCTCAACAGGGGTTAAACAGGGGCTGGGGAGGTGGCTCGGTGGTAACAATTTGCTGCACAAGCATGAGGACCTGAGTTCAAACCCCAAGTACCCGTGTAAAAAGCTGGGCATGGTTACATGTCTGTAACCGCAGGATATGAGTGTGGGGGGGGCAGGATGGAGACAGGAGGCCCACTGGCTGCCAGCCTAGCTCCAGGTTCAGTGAAAGACCTTGTATCAAGATAATAAAACAGGGTGGTAGAGCAGGACACTGGATGTCCTTCCCCAGCCTTCACACATTGCATGGCTTACACACACCCCAAAGTTGTTATGAATATAATTCATTAGATGCATAAAATTCTATGAATGCGCTTGTACACAGGTGTGTATATAAAGCATGTGCACACACACACACTAAAATTTAAATAAAAGCTTAAACAGCTGTGGGTCCTGTACTCACAGAACATCTGCTTCCCTGACAATATGTCCTGAATGGAATATTCTGGAGAAGTCGCTCATCAGACTCCTCCAAGCAGGAGGACTAGAGGACCATAATACCTTGGCAGCAGGACCTTCCACCTGGCCACTTGGGGCCACTTGTAGGCTTTCCCCTGAGGGTCTCCCCTTTTCCTTATTAAAGCTGCCTCTCACGGTCAGTGCATCAAAATAGATGCTCCCTCCAACATGTGAACCTAGAATTTGTAGCAGAAAAATGAAAACTTTAAAAGGAAAAAAAAATCAAGCTTAGATAAAACTATCTTGCTCTCCATTTGAGGAAGTGGAATGTATTTGATGGCTAAATACATGTACCCATTTGTTTCCTGCATTTTAATCATCTCGTTTTAATAACACACCACAATACAAGCAATTGTATGGGCTAATTCAGCTCCCTTTAAGAAGCCTTGTTCTATGCTCCAAGCTTGTTGTTCTATCTGGTTAAACGCTCATGCATTAAAATGCTAATAATTAAACTGTTACAATTGACTAATGAACTCTGCCAGCGATAAATGATGGTCTTGTTAGATTCACTGTACAGCAAGCTTCCCTTTGTACTGAGAAAGTTAAAGGTTAAATTGCTCTTGAAACCCATGAGTGGATCTAGAAGCAATTACAATTTTTTCCTTGAAACTAATAGTTACTACAATAATGTTTCAATTCTAGCCCAGTGAGAATAAAAAGAATAAAAGTGGGAGGATGGGTGGGGGTGTGACTCTGAACTGTGTTCACAGGGAAGGACACCAAACCTTACTGAGTCCACAAAGCAGATGGTGTGGGCATCCAGACACAAGCCTACTGACACACATGCTTCTTGGAGCCTTGGCCCCCAAGCATACAAGTTCAAACAGTGATATTTCAGGATATAGCTGCAGGTGACCCATGATTCTGGCATTATTTGGAATACAATGGTTTGACAATGTGGGCAATTTCTTCCCAACTCCTTGTGTGATTGGGGGAAGCTGCTTCATCTCTCTGTACCTCTCCTTACTCATGTTTAAAAGCAAGATGGTAACTAACAGCTCTCTACAGAGAGCATTCACTCTGCCCAGGCAAGCAGCTTGTCTCTATGTTTCCAGGAATACTCTCCAGTTTTCCTCCTAGAAACATTGTTCCTTGATTTAAGGGGTTGGGTGAGAGTTGAGGTCCCATTGGCTCAACCAATCAGAGCATCACATTCCTCTGTCCAAAAATGGAGCTGATTGGAACCAGTGAGACACATCCTGAGGCTTGGGCCAGAGTGATCTACCAAGATGCAGCCCATGGTATATTTGATCCTAGAAGGATGTGAACCTGGGGTGGCTTAAGGTCTGCCCATAAAAGACAACAAGGCTGAGACCTGGGTTCAACCTCATACAAGATTTTGTAGTGGCTTGAGTTCATGTATTGTGTATATGTGTGTGCACATATGAGTATGTGTCTATATGTGTGTGCGCATGAGTATGTGTGTAGGTTAGAGGTCAACTTCAGGTGTCATTCATCAGGATGCTGTACACTTAGGTTTTGGAGATAGGGTCTCTCACTTTTACCCAGACCTCACCAATTTGGCTGTGTTGGGTGACCATTTAGCCCTGGGGGTCCCCCTGTGTCTGTCTCCACAGAACTGGGATTACAAGCATGTGCCATACCTGACTTTTTTTTGGTATATGAGTTCTGGGGATCAAACTCAGGTCTTCATGTTTGCATGGCAAGCACTTCACTGGCTGAGTCATATCCTCAACTCCCTGTATTTGCCTTTGATTCTCCCAATAAGCTGGTTTGAGTTAAATTTCTGTTGCTAGCACCTGACTGAGCATCCCAGAAGGCATCTGTGAGCATTGTGTTGACTCGTGAATAGAGCTTTCCTAGAGTGATCCTTAGTTTCCTAGTGACTAACCTAAAGGGAAACTGGAATCTGACCAGTAGGACAGTCACTGCACACCTCCTACCTAAAGCCTCAGGATGAGGCAAACTTGACCTTAGTCAAAGTCAGATGAGGGAAAGATACAAAACTGACCAAATTCAGGACTGTGCTGGACAGCTTTAGTGTTAACTTGACACACCTGGGTTGAGGGCACACCAATTGGGGAATTACCTCCATGGGACTGGCCTGTGGCCATGTCTGTGGGGCATCTTCTTGATTGTTGAGTGACGTGGGAGGGCCCAACCCACTGTGGGGGTGTTACCCCTGGGCAGGTGGGCCTGTGTTGCATAAGAAAGCAAGCTGAGCAGAGGCCAGAGGAGCAAGCCAGTAAGCAGCATTCATCTATGGCCTGTGCTCCAGCTCCTGCCTCCAGGTTCCTGCCCTGAGTTCCTACCTTGAGCTCCCTGATGAACTGTGACCCAGGAGATGTAAGATAAAATAGATCCGTTCTACCACAAGTTGGTATTGGTCAAGAGTATTTTGTCACAGCAATGGAGAAACAAATTAGAAGAAGGACTCATGGAGGGAAACCCTACAGGCATTCCAGGCTTCCCTTCTTGGAGACCCTGTGGCACCGCTTTACTCTCTAGAAGAAGAAATAGAAAATTCTGTTCAGAAAACTAACCAAGATCACTAGTTCATTTGCAAAATCTGTTACTCTAAATGGCCATGGACTAAAACTCCATAGTGGTCACATTTGGCTAACCAACCACATTTGACCAGCCACACTTTGGTAGATTTTCATTATGCCAGCCTGGCACAAATTTTAATATCCTATGGCAATTTGGAAATCAAAGGAATGATGATTCCAATACATGGCCACCAAGTGCTTTCTCAGCATAGGTGTGGGGAAGTGAAGTGGAGGGCAATCAGGATGGAGATGTTGAGGTTGCTGCCATAGGGCAATGGGAACCCTACTGTCTGAACCCTGGGGAAACCAGTGGATAACCTTACAGAACTGGTCAACTAAGGGACCAGATATTGGAGCACTTATCCACAGAGTTTGTTCTCCCAAACATTGGGATCCCCTCTCGCATAATTCCACACTGCTTTTGTAGGTGGGCTCAGTGGGGCCCCCTGACTTTGGAGAAGGTTCTAAACAGAAAAGGGAGAAACATTTGCTATGCCCTTGAGATGGGCAGAGATGCCTGCTGCTCATGGTAGCGTCAGAAATGACCTCAGCAAATATGATGAGCACCTCCTCCAGCTAAGCGTTGAGGGCTTCACTTGTCACAACTCTAAGAAGCCTAGAGACTGTCTTCTACAACTTTCTTCCGGAGAACAGGAAGTCTTGGCAGTTACTAGCCACTAGGCAACTTCTGCGGAAATGCCTGGGCTTCTATATCTGTCCTTTTCTTGGGAGAGAAAAAAATGCAAAAATAGAAAGTGAAATGTTTAGTATCCCAGGAATTTTCTGGCATGTAGTGAGTACCCAGTGAATGTTAAATGAGTGGTGTACAAATGGAAGAATGGACGGAAGGATGCATAGACAAGAAGATGGATAGATAAAAGGATACCTGTGAGATCTGGAGTGGACTGGAGGCTGAGGACAGCTGTGCTCCCATCCAGAGGAAGTGAAACAGAGGGTTCAAGGGTGTAGTCTCAGCCCTGGATGGCCATAAGAATTCCCCTTCCTGCATGCACTAGAGTGCCCCACAGCACAGCCGAAGTCCAAGCAGAAGTTAATGAGAAAGCCACACAGCGCACCTAATGAGGCTCTTAAGTCAATTACGAAACTCTCACTGATCATTTGTTAACATTTAAAAACCCTTACAAATTAATTTTATTTAAAAAAAACTCTCACAGTCTGTTAACTCCATAAATGTGTTTTAAATTTGTTTTTTAATGTAACAATAAATGGAGTGTGTGCACGTGTGTACATGAGCCCACACACTGGGTTTAGTAGTTCCAGTCAGAGCCAGTTGGTCTGCATCTGAATGGTACCCACCAATCCCACCAGGAAACTCGGTCTGGTTTTGTTTGCTTTGGTTTGGTTTGCTTTGCTGTGTTTTTTGATGCAGGGTCTAATCTGGTCTCAAACTCGGTATATAGGCCAGGATAGCCTTGAACTCCTGGTCCTCCCACCTCTAGTTCCTGAGTGCCAAGATTACAAATGTGCATCACTGTGCCCAGTTTATTCCATTTTGGGGATAGAACCCGGGGCTTTGTGTATGCTAGGTCAGCAGTCTACTAATGGAGCCACATTCCCAGCCCCTCAGTCTGTTTTTAATGCCAGTGTCTGTCAGCTTACACAGCAGAACTCATACTGGGGGGTTGCTTACTATATCTGACCCTTCTGAGTCAACATTGTGGGTCCTCTGGATATGCACCTGGCCCAGTAGTAGCTGTTTTGGTGTGTAGAACCTGTGACTAGTGCTTGTGGGAAAGGGCCACATGAATATAATCTTGGATCCTAGGAAGAAGAGGCTAAAAAAATCAGGGTTGTGCAGCCGTGAGAAGGAGGAAAACTGAGGCAGTCCCCAGTGCTGGGCTATCTGGTAGAGGGAGGTCCTATCAACAGTGAAGCATGGTCTCCTTCTACACCAGCAATATGGGAGCCAACCCACTGGAGGGGATTATAGGACATACAGAGACAAGGCTTAGCTATTTCCACACTGGCTGAGGCCAGTCTTGACTTCTGTTTTAAACACTGTGTTTGGAGAATAATATAGAAATCCTGGAAAAGGGCCAGAGGAAGGTGATAGTCATATGGCAATGTTCCCAAGCAGGACTGTATTTTGCACTTTGTATGAGGAGGGAGGGGAAGGTTCTGGTATGAGATGGAAAAATGAAGACAGACTTAATAACTAACCCCTTACAAGTCTGCAGAGGGTTTCCACAAGCACGTGTTTCTCCGGGCTTATTTCCACAGGCAATAAAGGAGGTCCTCTGGTTTGGTTTTGCTTTGAATGAAGCAAGAAGGACTTTAGTTAGATATAAGAAAGGCTGCCTTGAGGAAAATGTTATTTATGGCAGCAAAGATCTGATTGAAAACAACCTGTCCCTTCTTGAAAACCCTTAAGAATCTGTCCCCTGGCCAGGTGTGGTGGCGTACATCTGTGATCTCAGCACTCGGGAGGTGAGAGAAGGATGTTTGGGGCTGGCCTGGTCTGGATCAAATTAGGTTAGCCTGAGCTATGTTGGGAGACCTTGTCTGAAACAAAAAAAGGAAAGACGGAAGGAAGGAAGGAAGGAAGGAAGGAAGGAAGGAAGGAAGGAAGGAAGGAAGGAAGGAAGAAGGAAAGGAAGGAAGTTGCCCCTTGATCATAGGCACTGCCTTTACACAGATAGGAGCCCTAGTCTAGTCTCTCTAACTTTCCCCCTTACATTTCTACATAGTCACATTTTCATATCAAAGATAGTGACACTAAATTTGCATTTTCCAATAAAGTCTTTTCTGATATTGGGAAAACACAAGAAGAGAGGCTGGCCTATTCATGTCTGGGCTTGCATAGGGCTCCATCTCCTGAGCCTAGCTTAGCATGGCTGGCACTTCCTGTGAGAACCTGGACCTTCCTGTAAGGGCCTGGTACTTCTTATGAGAGCCTGGCACTTCCTGTGAGAGTCTGGCACTTCCTGTGATAACCTTATACTTCCTGTGAAGGCCTAGTACTTCTTGTAAGGGTCTGGCTCTTCCTTTGAGAACCTGGCACTTCCTCTCTGGGACAGCAGCTATGAGTGTCTAGTGTCAACCTTCCTCCTTCCCCATGTCTGTCAGAGTTGATCTGGAGAATTCTAGAGAACTTTTTCCCTCCATGTAAGAACATTCTGGGAATGGAAGCCATGGCCACCCTTCATTTTGTCTATTTTCATTCCTGTTCCATATGTGCCAAGTGATAACAAGCCAGGCTGACTTCCAGGGACCAAATTCTGCACAAGGTGAGATAAGTCGCTCAGCTAGGACCCTGGTTTTGCCTCCTCAGAAATGGCGCCTCCATCTGGGCCTTTCTCCCAACAAGATCTGGTGGGGTCCCCAGTTACATTCCAGGTGGCTTCAGTGGGGATCAGGCCCCACTGGCCCTGTCTGACTGTCAAAGAACCCCAAAGGGTATATTGCTTTCCCTGGGTCTGAGCAAGGAATGCATTTCCACCAGTACCACATCTGGGCCTCACCTCACCCTGACAGGGGACACCTGCAGCCCTTCACCCGGTCACCAGAGTGAGTCCCAGCTGCTCAGCTGGTCCTGACAAAACGCCCAGCTCGGGCCAATCCTCCACTCAAGGACAGTCCAGCTGGAGGCTCACAAAGCCACCTGTTTGAGCAACATGGAATCACCTAGAACTGCCCTCAAAAATCACCAGAGAATAGGCACAGGGGGCATAAAATCATTGTCAACTTGATAATTTTTGGCATATGAAAAAATATTTTCAAAGCATATTTTTAAACAGGGAAAATGCATAAAGAAAAAGCCGAGGGTCTCCATGGACCCCATCTCACCCTCTCCCAGAGTCTCCGGGGCTGGCTGGGCCTGTGGCTTTTCCCACATTGCTCCAACATATGGCGTAGTCCTTTCCTTAGGAATTTCATTTGTTTTCACAGAAATAGAATTCCACTTTATATATTTTTCTCCACCTAACTTGCTTTGAATTTGGGCTTGATGGCTCTGTAACCAGTGAGTCTGAATGTACCTCCATCACTTTTTTGTTTTGACATCCATGCATATTCACTCATAATTTTCTCAGTGAAGATTTTATTACACATGGGCTGTTTTTAAGCATTAGACTTTGAACAAGCTTGTTTGCCTCCCTGGTCCCCTACCACCTACCTGTAACTCAAGTTGACAACCTGCTACATGTCCTGTCCCTCAGTCTACCTTTCTGACATAACACACAAATGTACAAACACATGTCCCTCATGCACTCTTTTTGTGTGTGTGTGTGCATCTTCCTTTCTGCCTCACCAATGTGTCAGGGAAAGTTCCCTCAAATCCAATAGCAAGGCTCTTATTCTCTCTTAGTGAGAAAGAACTCAAATTTATTTGACTGTCTGCCCATTAAGGGCAATTATTTTATTTCATGGATTTAATTACAGCTACTACAAACAGTGACATGCTAAACATCCTAACATGTTTGTCATGTGTAACATAAAGTAATTGTGTTCATACTTCTATGGCAGTAGGTCCTTGGAGTGAAAATTAGGAGACTTTGGGATTATTGAAGGATTGAAAAAAAAATAGGAAATTATTTCTGTGGCACAAGCCCTAAGCTTGAGGCTTTGAAGCTGGAGTACAGTCTGCAGTATAACGTTCTGATCCATGTTTCTAAATGGTTCCATGCATCACTGTGGACTTTCTAAGACTGAAGTCAGAGAAATGGGTCCCAAGAAAAATTGTCCCAGAGCTAACTGGGGATGTAGCTCAGATGGTAGAGTGCATGTCCAGCGTGCATGAATCCCTGGGTCCAATCATAAGCACTGAATAAATTGGTGTGACAGTGCACACATATAATCCCAGCACCTGGGAGGTAGAGGTAAGAGTAACAGAAGTTGAAGGTCATGCTAGGCTACATATGGTCTTTAAGACCAGCATGGGTTACATGTGATTCTCAAGAAAAAAATAATTATCCCTGAGTCTGGAATAAGACAAATTCCTGCAGTGGGAGGCAAGGTTTCTTCCTCAGATGTTAACCAGCATTCTGGAGTGGCTCTGGATTCCATCTCCAGGGACTGAAAAGGGGAGCAGATGGGAACACTGTTAATACCAGTCTCCCCTTGCTGTCTTGGTAGCCTTGGCAGGGATTTCCCCTCACCTCCAACCCACACAATGCTGTGACCAGACTGGGTCACTGGCTACTCTCAAGGAACACACTTCTCCCCCTTCCTGGATGGAAAAATGACTGCAATTGAATGGAGCTGAACAAAGCCACCTCCCATCTTGACATCAACAAATGAATGAGTCACATAGATCAGAAGGACAAACTACAAATGCCTGGGGACTAAGAAAACCAAACTAAACCAAATCAAGCTTTTTTAATCAGCCTGATACAATCTCGACCCATTCATTGAACAAGGTTGTTCATTAACTATGTAGCTGAAACAGAATGAGCCCAGGGGAAAGGCAGGGTGAGTGAGGGCCAGTCCTGTACCAACACCTGTCCACATGCACAGTTGTCCCTGCCCGCTGGGGCTGCCGTGACAAAATCTCATCAGTTGAGAGGCTTAGATAACAATCACTTATTTCTCAGAGCTCTAGAAGCTGAGAAGTCGAAGATCAAAGTGGCAACAGATTTGGGTCTGGGAAGGGCCTTTGCTCCAGTTTCTGGATGGTTCCTTCTTGCTGTGTCTTTAAGCAAAACACACAGGAGACCTCAGAAGACAGATGGCCTAGTAGAGTATGTGTTCCTAATAGGGAGGATGTTACCTCCATGACTTATCTGCTACCCAAAGACCCTACCTTCAAATCCCACCTGCTTGGGGGGGGGCGGTAAAGATTTCAGTATATCAATGCTGGAGGGGCACAAGCATTGAGACCAAAGTTACAGTGGAAGTTTGGAAAAGAATGTGCAGAAATCTGGTCATCAGCCCCTGATCTTCCCTGAACCCTTTGGTGAACATCCCTGGCTTTAGCTCTGTTTGCTGTATCCTGGGAGGAAGGGATGGCGGCAGATGCAGTGTGAGGCATGACGGCTTCTGAGGCCAGTGAGGATGCTTTGGAAGGGGGCTGCCTGCAGCCAGCTCATGGCGAGGTCCCTGAGTGTTTATAACAATCCCAGAGACATCACGGAATTGGACGAGCAGGATGAGGCAGGAGCCTGGGTGCCAATCACGGGTTTGCCACCAATATGCAGGCACCTCACTTCTTTGGTGTCCATTTATTTGCCTGGAATTAAAAGCCCTTACCCACACCAAGTGCCTTCCAAAGCCACTTCAGTTTTGAAATTATTTTATGTGCATGAGTGTATTGCCTGCTTGTATGTAAATGCCCCTGTGTCATGCAATGCCTGTGGAAGTCAGAAGAGGGTATTAGAGCCCCTGGAACTAGAGTTACAAATGGTTGTTAGCTACCATGTAGGTGCTGGGAATTGAACCTGGGTCTTCTACAAGGGCAGTCAGTGCTGTTAACCGTTGAGCCATCTCTCCAGCTACCCAGATTCTTTTATTAACTAAAAATGTTTCAATGTAACAAATACATTTGCATTTCCTATAGAGAAATCAGAAACTAAGGGTGAGCCAGAATATGAAAAAAATTACATCTTAAATCATATCTAAACATTTATAGACTCATGCATTGTCTCACAGGCTTTTTAAAACTAGGCACACAACACTTGCAATATTTAGAAATGAAATATGTTTCATTGTAGGGAGCTGCAGTTAGCAAGTCAAACATTGTGTTAAATTGATAGAAGGTTAAGCTGATGTTTGTGGCAGAAACAACCAAAACTTGCATTGGACCGGTCCATGTATGCTCGTTTCCAACTGTGATGAATGTACGGATCTCAGATTGGCGCTTCTGTGCCGAACACCAAATTAACCTTATTAAGGTAGATGGCAAGAGGCTAGGAGACTGGATAGACTCCTACAAAACTGCTCAAAAGGGAAACCCTGCAAAGTGTTGGCTTCAGCTGTTAAGGACTTTGGCAAAGAATCTCCGGCCCAGGATCTCATCAAAGAGTACCTCAGATTCAAGAAACAAGTAACTAAAAGCTGCAGCTCACTTAAAATAAATAAATACTACATATGCTTCTAGTAAAATGTCATATCAGACACACAGCACAATCATTTACTTGCTTTAATTTAGAGTGCCATGTGAAATTCTTTGTGTGTTACTAACAACCTGAATGAGATGCCATTCAGAGGCTGTGACATATGGATGCTTCACAACTTAGGACTGCTGGGTGTGGAGGATGTTTGGGGCTTTCCTCTTTTACAAATGATGCTGTGATGAACATCTTGGTAATTCCCTCTTCACATGCACCTTAATTTAATACATTATTTTTAAAATCTGGGCTCTGAAGGTCGAACTCAGATCTCTGTGCGTGTCTTGCACAAACTGAGCCATCTTGACAGCCCCTAGCACATAGTCTTCCACTGTGATGCTTAGAAAGACACAAATGGGTGGCATGTGCTAAGGGTCAACAACAGAAGTCACTCTAGATCTAACATGGGGGCAGGAGAAGGAGAAATGCCTCAGTCAAAACCCCAGCCCAGAGTTTAGGGAAGGATAGCCCTGCTCCAGCTGGCTCTACCTGAGAGTATTCACTGAACAGAGAGCTAGTGGGACTGGGGGGATGTGGGTGTTAAGTTCTCAGTCATGACCGCAGACAGCAGTACTCACCATGGGAAGGACTTATGGGATGCACCTCAATTTTGAGCATTTGGAGCCTCAGAGAACTCCGGGAACTAGGCTTTGAGTGGTGGGTGCTGTGGAGAAGGCAGTGGGTCATTATGTTGCCTGGAAATCAGAATGTTCTCTGATAGCAATCACCGCTTGGCTGTTCCCTGAGGAAAGAACAGAGGGGTTCTCCTTCACTGACTCTTGGAATGCCATTTTATTACCCTGCTCATTAGAAAAGTGGAAAAATAAAAATTGAGGTCTCCTAAGCAGGTGCCTGCCAGATCACTGAGATAATGTGCCGACAGCTTCGAGTTCTTTCATGAATAAGAAAGATGTGGGAAGAGATGGGGCCAGTAAGCTCTGAGGACTGAGAAGAGATGGGGCCAGTAAGCTCTGAGGACTGAGCAGACAGAAGTGGTACAAGGGCCAGGAAGCAGGTGTATCCTGTCTGTACCCATTTCACAGATGGGCGCTCTCAGGACACAGAGGTTTAAGTAGAGCTGTAGATATAGGCTTCATCTAGGGATGGTCATCTTCCCTCAGCCCCTCACTGGCATCACCATTGAAAGGGAGGAGTGAGGTAATGTCTCAGAATGTCCACCATAAACTATAAAATATTATATGTCCATATGCAAGGTGCCTGTGACTTGCTTATAAAGCCAAATTGTAGCAAAACCTAAAGGAAAAAGCTGTAGAACGCTAATCTTTCAGACTCCGTTTTCCTAATGGGACAGTAAGAAGAATCAGGAACACATACTGAATTCTGCAGTGTGATCTCAATGCTTCTAGAATGTTCACTTCCTTAATCCTCCTGAGCAGCAGCACTGTGATTATCCCCACCTTACCAATGAAACCCATGTCCAGAGAGGTGAATCAATTTGTATAAAAATCACATCCTGTATACGTGCCAAGTGTGTTGGTGCTCAGTCTGGAATGCATTCATTGGTCACACAAAAATGTACTCAGGTCCCTACATCCTACCACCCACTCCCCACCCCCACAAAAAAAAAGGACATGGGTTTGACCTAAACATGAATATGCTTTTAGAAAGTCTAGGCCAGGGCTGCAGAGATACCTTATTTGGTAAATTGCTTGCCACACAAACATGAGGACCTGACTTGCTTCCTGAAACCCACTGGAAAAAGCTAGTGTGATTATGCATGTTTATAATCTCAGAGTTGTGAGGCCGAGAGGAGGCTCCCTGTGGCTCACTGATCAGTCAGCCTAGCCTGCTTGGCGAGCTCTAGGCAATGAGACCCTATCTCAAAACAAAGTGGGTGGATAGCTCCTGAGGCATGACATGACACTGAGACTGTCTCTGGTCTCCACATGCACCCACATCAACATGCACTCCCTCCAAGAAAAAGAAAGTCTAGGCTTCACTAAAGAAATGTTCCTTGTCTCCCAGTACAAGGATGGTCATTACAGCCAGGAAACCAAAGCAGTCCAGCTAACCCATGACCCAGAGGACCCTGTGATACTTCCCTTCTGGGCCACATATGCAGGTGGGCTCTGAAGATGCCCATCAACCCTCATTGGAAATCATGAATTTTTATGAAGCCGGTCCAGAATTCCCAGAATCCAGTCGGGTGCACTTTGCAGACCCTAAACTGCTGTCGCCATGGAAGGGTTCATTGCTTGCACCTGCTAAAACATTTGAGGCATGTGAGAGGCAGTGAAACACATTTGCTTTCCATTTTATCTGACTTGGGAAACCTTTGAAGTGTTTAATAGTAGAGCCCGAGAAAGGCCTCCACCTCTTAATCATTTACTCTCAAGGCACATTTGCTGCTGGTAGCCTGTCAGGCAGAAACTGAACGAAGCCCACTTTATTAAGTGTCACATGCCCAGTCACTGTTCATTAAAGGTGTTTTAAGGTTTGAATTATGTAATTTATGAGAAAAAGAAATAAAAATTCCATTGTTTTATTAATATGTGGTCCCTGATCTCTTGCTCACAGCAGACTTGAAGGGGAGTTGGGCTAAAGGACCTGCGGGGGCGGCTGAACGTGGCCTTCCTCTCCTTGCCGTCTGTACTCCCTTGGCCTCCCACTTCCACACCATCCCACCCCAGCCAGGAGTCTGGCCAGTGTGCAGATCTCTGGGGAGGGTCATCCCAGACTGTCCCTCAGGCCTGGTGTGAAAGAAAACTCTGTCCCTGCTCTCCTTCCATGTCCTCTACTTTCTAGAAAGGTCAATGAACAGAGAAAAGAATTCCTGGAGTGACTCCAGGTGACCTGTGCATCATAGTCATTGAGAAAGAACCTGGCTGCTGTTTCGAAGGGAGGGCAGTAGGCCAGATAACTGGGCTTTACCTCAAGGTGCCCATACCTGCTGCAGGTAGATGACCTGACTGAATGAGTAAACCATCCCTGAAGAAAACAAGCCACCATCCCCATATAGACGAAGAGACAGTGATGCCAAGTCTGTCTCAAGTGGAGGGGCCATCCCAAGCTCAGGCCAGCCTTGGGAGGATCTTGTGCTAGGCTGTGCTTGGCTGGTCAGCTGGCTCCTTATCTAAACTGGCAGCTCTGTGGAGAGTCCCAGAAAATCCCCAGCATCCTGTGGAGCCTTCTACAGATTCTCAAGTGCCCTGGGGGGGATTTGCCTAAAGGGTGCTCATAGGGTTATCTGACTTGGCTGGACCCCATCATCTTCACCTCAGGCCCCCACTCTCTACCCCAGCTTCTGAGCAGAACAGGAACCAGCCTCACCTGGCCTGCTTCCCTGCCTCTCCCCTCTCCCCTCCGACCAACACATAAAGTGTCAACACAAGAGCATTCTTTTCCAAAAATTGGAAACCAGGAGAGAGACACCCAGGTCAGGATTTGCTGAGCAGAGAAGCTGAATGCATCTCTCAACCTCCTGTATACAACACCCCCCACCCCCCATTCCTTCCCACACAGAGAGGACTGTGAACCCGATTTGGGAATATTTTTTTAATCAAGTGACTCATGTGTTACAGGTGCAAAGTTGCACCAGGTTTTTCCCCTATGGCTCAAATTTGTAAGCTTTAAGTTTTGAAAAGGAATTCAAGTGCTAAGACTTCTCTAAGACACGGAACAGGGAAAGCATGGCATTTTGTGCACAGGGGAGCTGTAAAGTCTGGCTGGGGCCTAGGCCAGCTGGGCAGGACAAGCAGAAACTGAACTTCCACTTGTGATGTCCCCTTCTCTGTTCAGGGGCAGAATAGGAAAGGCTGTGTTTGCAGGTTGGAGAGTTGGTGGGCCAGGTTTTACCAATGGACGTCAATCATTAACTCAATTTCAAATTACCAATCCCACTGATATTCTGATAGTACTGGCAGTCTGGACCAGAGTTCCTGCTGCCTTTGATCTGCCAGCTCAATTTCCACAACCAGCAAACCCACAGACCCCTACTAGGCCAATAGGCCTGAGAGTTCTGATGTTTCCCAGGGCATCATGGGAACTCTGAGATGCTGGTCCTGAGAGTCCAGAGAACTCTGGTTAGTGACAATAGAAGAAGCCATTGAGAATCTAAGTCATTCATTCTACACGTGGTTTCACACTGGGCCAGACACTGGAACAAAAGGAGGAGTAGGTTATTTCAGAGAGGCTTGCAGGTGAACAGGCAGTCACGGTGTGGAGCACTCTGTGGGTGCCTTGGCCCCGAGGTACAGCCAACTGTGGGAGGTGGGAGTTTGGATCAGGGAAGGCTTCTCAGAGGAGGCAGTGCCTAAACTGAAATTGGTGAAGCAGGTAGCTGTGCACAGGGCGGAAGAGAAAGGCAGGCTCAGAAGGACTTTCTGCACTATAGGACGGAATCTGGAATTTATCCCAGGGAGCCATGGATGAGCTTTAAGAAGGGGAGAGGGCTGAGGAGACCCCACTAGATGGACTTGAACCAGTGTCCAGTCTACAAAGAGGAGGGTCAACACAGAGGAATCATTTCCTCCATGCTTCCAAGCGAAGCCAACCATGGTCAAGCAGGACCTTTGACTTATCTTCACATAGGCAGAACTGGTAAAAGAAAGGAGCCAGGGGCTCCTCCCAAGCCCATGTGACACCTGAGGAACAGATCCTCAAATGACCTTAAGAGTAAAAATAAATTGGTTTATCTGGGCCAACTGTACGGCCTTAAACACCCAAAAGGAAAGTATAACCAAAGATTAAAGGGGGCAATATGATTTTTTAAGAGTCCATATGTATAGCTAAAGACTATATAACAAGTAACAATGCCAGATAGGAGATACCTTCTTTTGAGTTGTTGGCCAGGGTAGCCAAAGGGATTCCCAGATAGTAACCCAGCGTAGAGCTGGGAAAATGAACAGCAGACCTCAATCTTATCCAAAGAAATATTGACAACAGATTACTGCTAGATAAGTAACAAGTTCCAGGGGACTATGAGCATCTCTCAAAATGTCCTATAGTGGTGGTAGGGCACCTGTCCTCTTGATCAAGGAGGCCGTGGAGACCCCACCAGATGGGCTTGAACCAGTGACCAGTCTACAAAGAGGAGGGTCAACACAGAAGAATCCCAGCAGCCTCTTCTGTCCTCTGCAGGCATTGCATGACACAGGTGCACTTACCTACATGCAAGCAATACACACATACACACACATAAAATAAAGACAACAAATAAAATTTAAATAATAGTAATAATTAATAATAATAATAATGGTGCTTGGACAGGATCCCTTTATTAAACTTCACCCACCCAAGGCTTAGGGACCATCGCAGAAGAGGGGCAGAGAGATCACAAGAGCCAGCGAAGAGATGCATGACCATATGGAAACAGAGTCCTACAAGCTCCTGGGAACTTGCTCATATGATTCTATGGCGAAGGTGTCAACATACACAAGTCTGCCAAAGGGACTCCCAGATAGTAACCCAGCATAGATTTGGGAAAATAAACAGCAGACCCCAATCTTAGCCAAAGGAACATTGACAACTGATTACTGCTAGATGAGGAACAGCTGACCCTCTAGGCCTCTAGATAGGCTGACTAGATTCACCAGAAGGTCAAGTAGTGGGGAATGGCTGGGGGTGCCAACAACACAGCAGACAGTAGCAGGGATATCAGAGTATAAGGGCTCTAGTGGGCGGAGGGAGGCTATGGGACGGTGCTATCTGGGAAGTGGGTGTAAAAAATAATAATAATAATTCTTCAAAGCATAAAAATTTACTCCTTAATAATTAGTAGATGTGAAAAACATTGCCATTGAAATCTACCTGATGACTTTATATCCATGCTCAGATGCCAAGGAGCTCACAAAGTAACAGACTGTGACTAGTAATAATTAGATATATAGAGATTAGAAAAGCATGTGCATCTTAGTGTCAATTGTATTAAAAATGAATTTTTCTGTATGAAACT